>NC_069729.1:2607522-2625022 GCF_027358585.1 Pangasianodon hypophthalmus
ACACACGTCTGTCAATATCAAACTGATGACAGTATAACTCAATTCCACTCACTTTATATAATTCAAATCAGATCTTACCTTCCTCCACACACGTACTTCTTGACAAGCAGGACCCCGGCCACGGCACAGACGAGCAGAACGAGGAAGATGACGGACACTACAGGAGCCACGCTTCCTGACTGAGACTCTGACTGATAAACATGCTTCAGATAAGCTCACATAGATATCTGGCTCTAATTTATGTTCAAATTCCAGTAAACGTTAATTAGCATCAGTAGTACGGATCTCTCACCAGAAGCTCTGGACTAAGCAGGTTACTGACACACTTCTTGCTCAGGTCGATCAGTTTCCTCTCCGGCTGTGTGCCTCCCTCACACCGGTCTCCTGGGATCTTCCTGTAGCTGTACAGCAGAGTGCGAAAACATAACCAAAAACAACAATCCTAAGAAAAATGCACAATGGCGTGAAAAAGTGAGGCTGGGGCTGATTTCTTTCTCGCCCAGACTGTAGATTTACGCAGCCTCAGTGACACACCCGCCTAGATATGATTTCCATTCGGATTATTTTCACACACACACACACACACACACACACAGACAAAGCGCATGTGAAATACAGTCACCAACTAGGTGGATTATTTACTCTAACGTTATTTTACCCCCAAAAATGGCTCTGGAGGAGAAATTCAAAGTAGACAGACTGAGCACACATTGTCCAATCAAGTACAAATTAGACAAAAGGACAAATGACAGAAGTGTTTAGTGTTTTTTGGTTTGAATAAAAGGGTTACAACTTTTCTGTTCAGTATCTGAAGGAACCATGGCATGAACTCATTCGAGCATTACAGTCCTGAAACCCTTTTTTTAAAAAAATTTTAAATCATGAATGCATTTCCATGAATCCAATCTGCCTTTAAGTACGTGTAATAGTTTTCCCCTCGTCATTCTCATTATATCATCGAAAAGACCTTGTGATACAACACATAACAACAATAGTGTCACTGCTGAGATACTGATGCTTCAGTAACTGGAGAATCTCTCATACGAAGGATATTTAATGTTCAAACACTTTACTAACATATAACACTATAAATGTGTTCTGATATAATGATAATAATAATGAATGATAGACTATGTTGTACCCGCTGGTTTGGAGCTGCTCTTTACGGCCGTGCAGGCAGAACTCGAGTGAGTGGCCCTTCAGCTCCGGTTGTTCCACACACTCTGAGCTGTTCATGGCACGGTAGTAGCCAAAATCACTGCAGGATAGAGAGCAAAAGAGAGGGAGAGAGGGAAAGAGGAGAGGCATTATACAGACCAGACTCAGCTGTCTCACTCATGCCTTTCCTCAGTAATGCTTTTTACCAGTTTCATTTGTGTATTTATTACCCACTTCATCAGCCAATTTATTTACTATCACAATTATCTAAATTGTAAGGACCCCAGTGATTTTTCAAATGTTACCTTTATGTAAGTTTATGTAAAAAAAATGTTGAAAAAAGCTGCTAAAATAAATACAGCTGGCTTTCTCATGAATTTTCAAACCAGCCATACAAAGCGTTTTTAAACTTCAGCACCAAGTCTCACCACTGGAAGTCGTCCAGAGTGCAGGGACAAGGTGTGGGCTGCTTGGTGATGACGAAATCCCTCCCGTTTCGGCACGTCGAGTCTTTGCGTAGCCGTAAATATTTTTCTTTATATCCCAGCAGACACCCGTCGTTTGGGTTGCCGGTGTTATCGGAGTGGGCGAGCCACTGCACGTAATCCTCCTCCCCACCTGCAGGGGGAGACAGAGCGAGAGAAAGAGAGCGAGAGCGAGAGAGTGTGAAGGATAAGTGAGGAATTTAAAGCATTTAGAAAAACTATAAACACAGACACACTAGACTGCAAAGCAATTTGTTCGCTAAATTAATCACAGCCTCTAAATATCTGAGAAATATTTAGTAAAGCACACAACTCAAAATTCCCCTGTAGTGAGAATGACACACTACTGGACTCCTTTACGACTGGAGATATTATAAGAGCACTTAATATGAGCACGGTTGTGTGACATTCATTCTCATTACGACACTTTAGTTTCAACACTTTTTAGTTTAGTCGCATATGTACATGCTATTACGCGTGTATTTACACATATGTGGAACGTTCTTCTGCAGTCATGCAGTGACGATGTAAGCAGATCTCTCTCACACACACATACACACTCTCTCACACACTCACAGTCTTTGGAGAGCAGCTGGTGGAAGTCTATAGTGATGGACACTAAGTGTTGGCTGAACACCGGCTGTCTGAAACCCCACAGGCTGAGGCTCATGGACCGAGCTCCGGGCTCCGAGGCCAAACCCGTGAAGTACAGCGGCGTGTCTGTGAAGTTATATACGTGCCAACACTGGCCCTCGTCCGTGGAGAACCTTATGGTGAAAAAAACAGAAAATAAAACAGAAATACAGTTTAGAAGTTAAATGGAGATAGTGGCGAGAGAATAAAATGGCTAAAATGGGCAAAAGAAAAAAAATATAAATTTACTAATAAAAGAAAGCACCAAGAAACAGAGCGAGTTTTACTCTTAGCTTCCATTTTCAGCCAACAGCACAGTCATGGGCCAGAATACTTTCACCAGTGATACACACTTAATTCTGTGTTAATCTCCAGTTTAAAAAAATTAACACTGAGTTTTAGTATTTTAACAAAAATGTTTATGATGAAGTCCATTTCTCATCATATATTGACTCATTTTAGCCCTTTTAACTCAGTTTCATTTAAAGAAAATAAGGATATTTTAGTTTATGAATGAAAATGATAAATGTGCACAGAAAACTAATAATAATAATAATAATAATAATAGAAAGTAGTAGATCCCTACAAAACTGAATGTTACTGCTGAATTTGTGCAAAGAAAACATTTTTTTCAACTCGCAGCAGACAAATACTGATATTTTCTGATCAGTGAGAAGCAACTAAATGTGTTCTGTCTTATTTTCATCATGGTGTGTTGAGATTACGCGAGTGTTGGAGCAGGAGTCTACCAGAGCTGAGAATGTGAATTAACATCACTGCTCCCTTTAAACTGTGAACAAAGAGCTTCTGTTAGTCCGAGCAAACCGTATCATCTCAAGCTGCGATACACTGCTGAGCGACTTTAACACAGCTGCCACCATCACAGATAAATAACGCTTAGTAACTTTGTTGAGTCTCTGCCTCATGCGTCCTTCTGTGCTTTGGGTTTCTATAAATTTAACAAAACATGTTTTTTCTTTGTTAAATCCCTTTCAGGAGAATTGAATTAAATGCACAGATTGGACAAAATGAAAAAATCTCAAAAGAAAGTCACAGTCATGGTAAACACATGACAGGCAAATGTTATTGCATCATAAACTACAACAGCCAATCATGTTCCAATATGCAAATACAGCCCATGAAATGAAATGGGTGGGTAGAAGCAGAAGAAAGGGGCGGGGCATGTAGGGTTTACAATTTGCATATTCATAGATTTTTTGTCACTAATGTAAAAACTTGTTTAAAAAAATGAATACGTGAATATCATTCAGAAGAAAGAGGTCTGATGCGCACCTTCATAGTTTATTCCAAAAATCATCTTTTTTTATGTTTTTTTTAATAATTTATTAACTTTTTTGCCATAAATAACTGAAAAAATAAACTTCCTATGTTATGTATGTATGTTTTTGTGTTTTCGGGGTTTTCTGTGTCGAGTAAGCATCAGGACTCACTTGATCTGTGCGATGGGCTGGATGGGGTTGTGTTCCACGGCCACCAGCAGACCCCCTGAGTCCAGCATGACGTAATGGTGTGGTCCTTTGAGCGCTCGTGCCCACGTGTATCCGCCGTCATCAGACACATAAACGTCAGGAGACAAGATGGACACGGCGTCCCCCACGCTGCCTGAGGAGGAAAGGTTCATTCAAAGTCTATTTAAGAGCTAGAGCTAGGATCTGTTCCATCTGAATATCTCTAGGTTTACTGAAAGGAAACCATTTCTCATAAATGTGTCATTTTTTTGCTGCCAAATCAAATAGAAATTTATGAGGGGTGACGCATGAAAACAAAAAATACTCTACTCTATTATTCTAAGATTGCAGCCTTAAATTTCATGAGCTGTCTGGGGAAAAAAAAAAAGCATTCTAGCAATAGTGCACTCTCGTGGAAATGTGTTTCTATGCTATAAATAAAATACTTTCACCAGTGATACACACTTAATTCTGTGTTAATCTCCAGTTTAAAAAAATTAACACTGAGTTTTAGTATTTTAACAAAAATGTTTATTAAATGTTTATTATAAACATTGCAAATGCAAATCTTTATCCTATATTTATAGCATATAGGATAAAGATTTGCATAGTCGAGAATATACAGTATGGTGTTTGCAGATAGAAGTGTGTGTGTGTGTGTGTGTGTGTGTGTATATACCATGAGCTAGGATGAGACCAACAGCGCTGGGTTCGGTCAGAGGCAGCATCGGCACGTTGAGCCTCATCGACGTGCTGTAGGCGGCGTGAATATGCAGACTGCACTATAGCAACACACACACACGCACACACACACACACACACACACACAAACACACAGTACATCACACACAGTTTACTATTTCCTTCATGCAATATCACAGACTAACCAGCTCTGACTGCTGTATAAATAAATAAATAAATAAATAAATACATAAAAAGTGCTGTTAACAACCCTGATCATGGCGGTGTGTAACTCCATCCAGTATGATGTTCATGATCACACAAACATAAAGGCGCAAGTTTTGAGACATGTGAACTGGTGGTGGCATTTTAAAATGCTGTGAAGTCTCTGAAAGATCAAGCGGTTGTTTTAAACAAAGAAAAACAGTACTAACGCTTTACACAGACAGAAGGCATGTGCACTATTCTATGCTTGTATAGCTATAAAGAGTCAAAGTTTGTGCATGATGCTATGATTTAAGAGTCAAACAATGTTCCTCCTCTTCCACATGCCTGCACAGAGAGCTCCTAATCATAATCAAAACTGTTGTGAGTCCAAGTTTAATGGTGATGGAATGGATTCAGGTGTCTCTGTACGAATAAAATGCTCAATAGCACATGCAGATCTATTATTAGTATTGTTCATTATTTAGAAGCATTTCATCCTGAATTTCCTCTGGCACTGAGCATCCGTCTCCCCTCTATGTACCTGGCAGTACACACAGTACCAGTGAAGGAGGCATCAGTCCTCAAGAACAATTTTACAGCATTTTAAATCTGCTCTAACTGTGCATCCATGCTTGGTTTTATTTATGAAGAAAAAAAATAAACAGATCTCTCACTCTATGTGTAACACTCTAAGTGTACGTTGATTTTTTCCCTCAGAACCAGTGTAAAAAACAGTGAATGGAAATAGATAAAATATAGCTATATGCACAGTACTATATTACACTGCATTGCATATTATTGTGCATCAAGCCATACTGTTTAGGAGACATTTATGGTTAAACTTTAAGAAATGTGTTTCAATTCAATACTCCAGAAAGTGAAAATCTAAGCATGACATAGGTATAAGTAAAGTGAGAAGTGCTTGTGACTTATTTGAAAGTTATTGGAAATTAAACTCTAGATGTAACAGAAAAAGGCCAGTCTGGATCACTCTAAGCCCCCTGTACCACACGACACACACTATATGGCCAAAAGTACGTGGACACCTGAATATCTGATTCTGGATTTAGTCCCCTTTGCTCTTATAATCAGCTCCACTCTTCTGGGAAGCTTTCCACTAGATGTTGGAGCGTGGCTGTGGGGATTTGTGTTCATTCAGCTACAAGAGCATTAGTGAGGTCAGGCGCTGATGTTGGTGAGGAGGTCTGGGGTGCAGTCAGTGTTCCAGTTCATCCCAAAGGTGTTCAGTGGGGTTGAGGTCAGGGCTCTGTGCAGGACACTCGAGTTCTTCCACTCCAACCTTCACACACCATGTCTTCATGGAGCTCGCTTTGTGAACAGAGGCATCGTCATGCTGGAACAGGTTTGGGCCTCTTAGTTCCAGTGAAGGGAAATTGTAAAGTTACAGCTTACAAAAACACTCTATACAATTGTGTGCTTCCAACTTTGTGGCAACAGTTTGGGGAAGAACCACATATGGTTGTGATGGTCAGGTGTCCAAATACTTTTGGCCATGTAGTGTATTTGTCTTATAGTTGATATGAACACTGTCTAATAACAACTGTATTACAAATCTTGGCTTTGCAAAATATGCAAAATGGACTCTAACCTTCAGTAATTCACTGATCCTGCTGTTGGTGCAAGTCTAAACTGACCTAACGTCAAACAAATCCTCTAATATACTCCTCTAAACTAGATCTGCAGTGTGTGTATATATATGTGTGTGTGTGTGTGTGTGTGTTTAAAAGGACTCTCACCATGTCTGGATCCTTTGCAGTGGAGTCACACTCTGCATTCCAGGGTTTCTTCAGAGACCTCCAATTTCCTCCCTGATTGAACGTTACCACTGTCTGAACAGAACCATCTGCAGAGACCAAAACACACTAACTTACATCACACCCCAGTGTACATACACACACACACACACACACACACACACACCAGCTCCTGTTGCAGAGCTTTTTGAAGAGTACACAGCAGATAAACCAGCACACCTGATGCAGAACAGACCGACAGTGAGTGTAGATAAAGCATTTTAACCTATTAGATGATTGGAGCATTTAATAATAACACTTTAAACAAATACCTTCGTCTGTTTTTAAACTAAAACTAAAAGTAATCCTCAACGACGTCCAATAAACACATGCTACGTTCATTAAATGTTATGTTCTTTTATCCTAGGAGGGTGAGGAAGCTCCATTCCAGACTGAAGATGTGTGTGTGTGTGTGTGTGTGTACCGTGAGCCAGCACGCTGGTCATGTAGACGCCCCTGAGTGAGCTGACGACAGTGAAGTCAGTTTCACCACCTGTGGACGTGTAAAGATGGCGCTCGAGGGACTTGGAGAAGACGATGCCTCGGTTATCAGACACGTAGATCATACCCATCCCTGAGTCTGGAGCGGATGAGAAGAGATACACAATCGACAACCTCCAATTATTGACATTCAAATTTACACTTCAGGTGCAGCCAGTTCATTATCCAGGTTAGGATACAATGCAGGTTTCAGATGGAAGTGCATTTGTGCACTATTTTTCATCTTATTTCATTGTAGATAGTGTAATATTGTCATAAAACGGGAGATGAATAAGAAAGACTAACACAGTGAGGACTTTGATAACACTGTTTAATCTTACACGCACACAAAACTGACCTCCAGGTTCATCCACGTGTATGAACACCATGTCGTCATTGGCAGACAGTATGGAGTAAAACTGTTCATGTCCCACGTTGGGCAGCTGGGCCATGTCCCAAACCTCCCCCTGATCCACAGACACATGAATCATGCGCATCGAGCTCTGATACACAGAGAGAGAGAGAGAGAGAGTGAGAGAGTGAGAGAGAGAAAGAAGAAGAAAATACAACAAAAATAAAAACTGTGAAAATCTACTATGTGTCTTCACATTCTCCAAACTTTCATGTTGTGCTGTAATTACAGGGAAATTATGGGTTAACAAAGTACACAAACAGACAGACAGACATGCTCAACTACACACACACACGCACACACACACCCAGACACACACGGGTATACGAGCGTACCGTGGCAGACATGACGGAAGCGAAGAGAAATCGGCCGCCCAGGCCAAACGAGTAAATCCTCCTCCCTATAGTCTTAAAGCTTCGGCCGAAATCTGTGGTCTTCCTCAACTCCAGCATACCCCTTTCACCTTACAGTACAACACACACACACACACACACACACACACACACACACACACACACACACACACTTTATAACAGGGACAAAGCAATAAGCAGTTGTGTATTTAGACACATTTGATATATTTCTTAGCAATATGAGAACAAGACTCACTACAGGAACCGTTCGGGTTTGTGGTGAAAAACAGAGTGTCAGCAGTCCCCCTAAAACACACACACACACACACACACACACACACACACACACACACATGACTGAGCATCGCAAAATTCCATCAACCCTTTTAGACTCAGGACACTGAACACTCCCTGGCTAATGCATCCATTTGTGCAGTTTTAATGGCAGGTGTATTTTTTGTTGTTGTTGTTGTTCACCTGTCTGGGAATCTACGTTATTGTGGCTTTCACATACAGGCCCTGAAACAATGCTTCTATGTGCTATCTTACAAAGTCTTTGCATTCAAGTGTACATTCAACTTTAGCTAGTTAGTTAGCCTGATCCATTTTATTATCTTTCAAACATTCCCCACTACGGCAAAAATATTAACCACTGAAATCATCTTTTCTCTCTGTCATTAAAGTTGTTTCTGGAGCTCCCACTTGTAATTACGACTTGCAGATGTACGGAAACTTTAGGTTGAGAACTACTAATAAAACCTAAAGGAAGCTCATTTTAAAAACAGTTTTGAGACCGAGTTAAATTGCACATTAATAAGCAGAACAATATCAAACTCACGTAGGAATGGGATTTACATCACACTAATTGTCTTACTTTATACATATGTATATGTATGTGTGTGTGTGTGTGTGTGATTGTTGAATTAAATACTTTTTTATGGTCATGAACTTTATGTTCTGATGGTTATGAAGTATGATGCATAGCACACAGGTCTAAAGGGGAGTTGGTGACATACCTATGACCGTCATGATCCCCTCTATTAATCTTTTACATTTTAATAAGACTGCATAAGCTATTAGATCTAATTAACAGCTCGTTGTGTGTGTGTGTGTGTGTATGTGTGTGTGTTACCATTTCACCAGACACACTGTGTCATGAATCCTCTTCCAGTGGAGCCCAAAGTCCTCAGAGAGCCACAGGTCATACTGCGGGAGGAACAAAGCGCATGAGTGTACAGTCACACACAAGCTGTGTGTGTGTTCACATTTAACAGTAATGTGAGAACCCAACAAAAAAAAGTTGTGGAAAAAAACTAAATTGAAATAAAATAAAAATAAATGACTGTTTACCCACTCATACTGGATTCCAGTTTATATTATTCTGTAATAACGATATAATTCCCGAGCTCACCACTGTGCTAATAACGGCGAGAACGCTGTTGTTTTTCGGGTTGTAGGTGATCTGCATCAGCACTTGGAAGGGCAAGTCGGAGGGGGTGAAACTCCTCCCGAAATCCAGTGAACGTAAAATTCTCGAGCCTTTTCCCTCAGACACATAACCTGTGAGGATCACCTGGGGAGGAAAAAAAAAAAAACAAAAAAAACCAGCATGACACTTCCGCATATGCTTTTTCTCTTACTAAGCGTTCGGATAAACAGCAGAAGGAGCAAAGAAAACATTTCGGTCATCCGGGATCACGAGGAGTTTCAGCCTCACCCTTCCGGAGTTGTCCGGGCCAATGGCGATGCCGAAGTGCGTCATGATGAGGGTGCTGTTCAGGAGATACGTGACATCCTGGAAGGATTTCCCATGGTCTTCACTGGGACACAGGGTTATTATTAGTGAGCGATGCTAATGGAAGGATCCTTGAATCATCTACTTATTACACACACACACAGACACACACACACACACACACACACAGACACACACCTCCTGTAGAGTTTGGGCTCGCTGAAGCGGAACATGAACAACGGCACCTGATACGTAGTGAGGACCAGCAGCACCTGCACACAGGAACACACAGCAATGCAAACACAGTAACACAAGACAATGTGCTGGATTTTGTTGCACTGAAAAGAACCTGCACTTTTGATTTGACTACAGTGTTATGGTTTTTTTTTGGCATATATATTTTTTACCTTTTATGGAACCAATTAGGGTGACGATAATGTTAAAAACATTCATTTTTATTTCATTCCAATATTTTTTTTTTTTTGGCTATTTAAAATAAGTGATTGGCCTTTCTGGCCTAACTAGATGCAAGTCCTTAAGGGCATACAACAGCTTGATCCAAAAAGCTTCCTTTTTTTTTTCTTTTGGCTAACTCGAGTCTGCCAACCTGTGGGTATGAGGTCATTAGTCTCGAAGCTGTGTGACTCCAAGCCCAGATTTGTGTGTTGTCTGTGTGTGTCTGTGTGTGTGTGTGTGTGTGTGTGTGTGTGTGAGAAAGAATGAGACATGAAAACAGACAGACGGAGAGAGAGAGAGAGAGAGAGAGAGAGAGAGAGAGAGAGAGACGGCCGGTTCTGGAGAAGGTCAGATGGTGAGTTGGGCTTTAGCTGTGCGCTGAGGCATTTAATAGAGATTTTTTTTTCCCCTCAGCCGGACAAACAGACGGCACAGAACATTGGCTTTTAGAAAACTGCTTCTCTTACAATTTCAAGATTTTAAGACTTGTTTTTCCTTTCGCTGAACTCCAACATACACTCTTTCTACTTGGACCAACATTGGTCAAATTGCTCTTTTATATAATACACTAAAACTCTCTCTTTCAATCTGTCTCATAATAAAATAAAAGAGCAGGAACTGTTCAGACCCTCACACAGAAAAAAACCCTCACAGGTCTTCGATAAACATTCCTTATTTTCATAGCTGGATTTCCACGGCTGGAATTTTGCTGACTAAAGGACGACGACCGATTCTGTCTCTCTGATACAGAGTCATGTTTGGTGCCAAATGTCTTTTCAGAAAACATGGCGAGTAAGAATTTGAAATTCGATTCGCCCCGGGTTTTGTGATTCGGTAGGGTCGCATACCACAGACTCAGAGCATGAAGCCAAACACAAACACATGCTCGGGAGGACAGTGGGTCTCTCGCAGCTTGAGAGGAAGATCAGCTTTAAGGGTTAGACTACTGTGAGATGAACGTCCTCCACTCTTCTTACTTTCCTAAAGCAGATGTGATCATCTCAGTGTGCCTGCAATCAGGTCACGACTAACCCTCAGTTTGACTAACCACTTCTCTTTCGCTTCATGAGCAGGTGCTCGTCCTCGTAACAAATTACACCTGAAATCATAAAAACCCCAGACGTCACTATGAGGCCAAACAGGGGCACAAGATTCCACAAGATTCCACATCCTTTAGACCACAGTATCTGATCTGAATTTGAAATATGGATATTGTACTCCTGAGGTATTGTATTATCAAGGTATTAACAGTATAAACACATCAACAGTACTAAACAGCCAATTCTGTGGAAACACAAAGAAAGAGAGTTACATTACAGAACACAATATTGTTTTAAAGAAGCATTCTGGCATTAAACTACTCAGGAGTGTTCTTAAAGACACTGTCAGTGTTTTGTAGGCAGAGTAACGCTGTAATAATCACAGTGAAGTGAATGATTCGTGCTGGTAGAGGCTCATAATCACTCACCCCTGTTCCGTCTCCCACCCAGGCCAGAGACACCGAGCCGGACACGTCATTAAAGACACGCTGCAAGAGACACAGGGACAAAAGCATTAAAGTGATGGATTACACTTCAACACACTTATTATCGTTCACACTGTGACAACACATCACAGTTCTATACAGATGCATACATGATGCAGATAGCACAAGGTCGGTGTGTGTCCGGTGACGGTTAACTGTAGAGTTACCATGGAAACAGCCACCGGTGACGCTAAAAACTTCATTTATTGATTTATTTCATGCAAATCATAGCGAGACAGTAGTCACTTTTCAACACACAGGGTGATGTTATCTCCTGTATTAATTACCAAAGTGTTACGCTTCACCCCCAAAATCCAGACACTGAAATACAGCAGGAGTGTGTGTGAGTGTGTGTGTGTGTGTGTGAGAGAGAGAGAGAGAGAGAGAGAGAGAGAGAGAGAGAGAGAGAGAGAGAGACACAGACACAGAGAGAAACTGAAGAAGAGCATAACCCCCTCCTTTTTTTCACCACTGGGTTCACCATTGGAATGTCTTTCTCTGTGTGTGTGTGTGTGTGTGTGTGTGTGTGTGTGTGTGTGTGTGTGTGTGTGTACCACATTTTTGTCTGCCTGACACACTGAGAACAGAAGAGAGACTGAGGAAAAAACATTAACATCTACTCATTAGAGAGAGAGAGAGAGAGAGAGAGACAGATAAGCAGATAAAGACAGAAACAGATAGGCATAAACTGAGAAAAACAGATAGAGAGACAGACCAATAGATAAATGAATCAAGAGAAAGACAGATTAATAGATGGCTATTTAAACAGACTAATGGATGGAAAGACAGATAAAAACAGATAAACAGACTGAAAGACATACAGGAAGGCAGACAGGTTGATAAAGAGATGGAGAGACAGATAGAAATAAAGACTCTAGGACAAATGGGTAAGCAAATAGACAGAGAGATGGAAAGACAGGCAGACAAACTAGAAGAACGACAGATTAAAAATGTCTATTCTAATAACAGGCTGATGGAGAGACAGATAGATGAACTGAGTGAAAGACAGAGAGGCAGACAGATCGACAAAGACACAGACAGACTAACAATCTAGCAGGTATACGGACAGAGGGCAAGACAGATAAACAGGTAGATGGCTAGAAATATAGACATAATTATTAACAACCAGACAAACTGAAACAGACTGAAAGACAGATAGAGAGACAGAGGGCAAGACAGATGAATAGACAAACAAACAGACAGACAGATTGGTGCACAGACAAACAGGCAGGCAGAGAGACCTAGAGATGAACAGATTGAGAGAAAGACAGATAGACAGGTTAACAGACAGACAAAACAACCAATGGAAATAGACAGAGAATGATAGAGATAGATGAGACAGAGAGAAAGAAAGAAAGAAAGAGAGAGAGACACAGAGAGAGACTATAAGTATGAGAGAGTAAGAATGAATGGAATGAAGGTTTAAGACACATACTACAAATTAGGCTCACCACAGACACAGACACACACACACACACACACACACACACACACTGCATCTGCCCTTTACAGGCCACATGGCCCCGTTAGTCCCACTACCTCCAAGGCAAAAAGCCTTCACAGCATTTCTGCAATTCCAGATTGTTCCCCAAGGACACACAACCTCTAAAGCTCTCCATTTTTACACACACACACACACACACACACACAAAACACACACATAATATTCAGGTTTGATTTCAAATGGATGAACTTGTTGCCATAAAAGGCAAATAAATAAAAAAAAAAAAAAATCAGTGCATGTCTGGAGAAGGCAGTGGAAAGCCGAGGCTGCGTTCGTTTCATCCAAATGTGAACAAAAGTTTCCATGTTTCGCAAACGCAGAGTGGTTTTTACCTCCCCGTCTCCTGCGACCCGCCCAGACCCGGCCTGTTACTCCGACAGCACGTGCACTCGGCGTGTTCACAGCACCTGCATCAAATCTACTGCCAGCACTACTTTTCCAGAACGTTCTGTTTTACATGCTGTGATTGACAACGCTCGTCTCACCTTCTCCACGCTGCAGGAACCAAACACAACAGTGCAAAAACCCTCAGAGAGAGACAGGGAGAGAGAGAGAGAAAAACAGAGAGAGAGAGAGAGAGAGAAACAGAAAGACAGCAAGAGAGGAGATGCAAAGAAAGACAGCAGAAAAGAGAGACAAGCAGAGTGAGACGAAGACACAGAGAAACAGACAGAGAGAGAGACTTACAAAGAGAGTCAGACAGAAAGAAGGAGAAAGAGAGAAAAAGAGACAGAGAAAGAGACAGAAAGAGGTTTAACAAATCTTTATTGTTACAATTTATGACTGTACATCACCAAACCATATCCTAAGATAGATATTTAAGATTCAAAACTTCAAAATCAACAAACCAGACTGAGAAAGAAAGAGAGGCAGGCAGAGAGAGACTATGAACAGACACTTCAGCCTCAGGTGCAGCACACACACATGGACACACACACACACATAATGTGCTGTAACACTTGATTATTTGTCACTCATCTTGACATTCAGCCTGACAAGCACTGCTGCTGCATGAACAGATACACACTGGGAAATAAATCTAAAGTGGGACGTGACGTCACTCCTGCTGTCCATCTGTCCATCTTTCTCAGTATAAAGGACAAACAGAACAGGGAGAAATAATTCACGTGATAAAATGATTAACGCTGATATTCAGCAGGCAGCTGAGAGGAACGTGACTGACAGAGAGTAGAGTTAGGTAGAGTTATCTCTGGCGTATCTGCTAAATTGTTCTTCTGCTTTGAACCCCTAGAGACGCTGTAGCACCATCTCCTGCCAACACACACACACACACACACACACACACACACAATGAGAGGAGATGAGAGACAGGAGTTTTGACTTTAAACTCGTGAAACTGCAACCATTTTAGTGTTTTATTTTTGTAAGGCTTTCCTTATTGAAATTGTAGCTCTAATTGTTGTTGTTGTTTTTTTTTTAAAAAAGAGAAAATGCAAAATACAGTACAATGTAATTTTAGAAGTGTAATGATTATAGATTTTAATTTTAGGAATTTAATAATATGAGGATTTTATCACCACGTGGCTGACTGACTTTTGGGTTCTTCAAATCTCTCCTTTTCTATCCTCCATCCCATTCTCATCTCTCTCTCTCTCTCTCTCTCTCTCCAAAAGTTCCTGGAAGCACACCATTCTACAATATTTCCACCAGCAGAACATGATTTTTTTCTGTGCTGTAAAAATGCGTTCCACGAGAACATAAAGTTATTTTGCCTTCCTTCGTTTTTTTTTTTTATTACAAAATAAAAAAGCAGGAATCCAGAGACCACAGGCTTCTCTCTGGAAAGAAAATAACATTTAGACAGGTGTGTGACCGCAAAAGCACACACGGTAAAGTTAAAACCTAAAAATAAAAAATTCCATTGTTTGTGAAGGAGCAGGAGAAGAACTTTAAAAATAGTTACCCACTTTAATGACAGATGTTTATAGATGGAGTGCAGAGATTTAAATTAAAAAAAACAATCTCCAACGTCAGCCCCTCGTCTAAATACTCAGAAGTGTATAACTCCTACGTCACAGCGAGGGGATGAAGATTCCAAAGGAAAGAAGCAAGAAGTGATTTCCTTTGGGATTTGCACACTACATTTACTCTGATTAGTGTTCAAAGCATGAGTGAGCTAATGAACTGGCTAAGCATGCTCTGTCATTCATAGCATTTGTGACAAACACAAGCATAATATACAACGGACCTCGTTTATCAATCTCTTGGTAAAGTTGCACAACTGATTTCATGGTCAGATCAACGTCAAAATTCCTGCCAGATTTACAAAAAGTTTGGTAATGTTGACTAGTTTGTAGCCATGTGCATATGTTACTGAAAACCGCAGTCACAGCAGAGCTGATTTAAATTTAGCATAAAAGGCAAAAAGCTCACAGAGAATTGAAAACGACAAAATGATGACTACATGGTGAAAGCGTGTCTCCTAGTCTTCCAGAGTGCCAAAACTTTTGTCCTGATTGAACGACCCAGATTCACATTAAATTAAATTTAAATTAAATTAAAACCTGACAGCGTAATCTGTGTATAAAATCATTTACGACATTACGACAACATTTACGAGTCGAAGCCGATCAGTCGAGGTTCACGTTAGTGTGCAAATTTACACAAACTCAGGAGCGTTTGTGTTTTTCCAAACTCGCAGGATTTTAAAGAACACCACATTTCTTGTGTAAACGCTCCTACAAACTATTTACAAATAAATGTGTTCATATTCATCGTGCTAAATGAGGCACATTATGAATTCCCTTTTTCTTTTGTCCTCCATTTTTCAGAATCGCATCAGATTACAATGATGTGAGGGCAGGTTCTGCTCCTGAGGAGTGTATCAATGCTGACTCGATCCCTCGCCCCTCTTATGGGTCAAAAATATGGCACAGGGATTCACCCAAGGCAAAATGGCGGAGGCATGTTTCCAAAAAAAAAAAAAAAAAAAATCCATTGAAACCAAAGTTTGCTTTAAACTTTGTTACTGTTATTACATTGTGCGTTATTGTGCCAGTGTGTTTGCACAAACACGAGACAGACAGGTGTTAATTTTCTACGTACGAGTGGGTCAAGGAGTCACAGTTTCAGCACGACAGGTGACACAGCGACAGGTGACACAGCGACAGGTGACACAGCGACAGGTGACACAGCGACAGGTGACACAGCGACAAGAGACATGAGTTGAGATTTTCTCAACTTTATGCAAATTACATATGGTGCATCACAGAGACAAATCCAAACGATTGGCTCAAATGATTCCTCGGACCAATCGTACGGCACGTGTGGTACGACATTTTTTTAATTTCTCCTCTCACAAGTTTAGTTCTTCTTTACTGCTTGACTCGAAAAAAAGGAATAAAATTTGGTTTTTATATTCTAAGAAGAAACTGTGGTTTTATCTCACTCTGTCATATTCAACCTCATATTCAGTCTGTATAGAGACATTACGAAGAAAAATGAGGCATGGAATGTAGTAGCACGGTGCCTCTGGTGACCGTACGTAGCTAGTAGATTTAGTTTGCGCTGCTAATCTTCTAACAAAGCTGATATGAAGCCTGGCGTATATCAAACAACCAATTTTCTCTTTATTGAAATATTAAATTTAGAATTTATTTTAAAGACAAATTAAAACTGTATGTTGCCGCAAATCGTGTGCTGTAGACTACATTTTAGCTACTAACCTTTCTCAGCAGAAGTAAAAACGCTGGCTGGATGATACACACCCAAAAGTGACAACACTACAAGCATCACTAGTGTGAGCGCATTAAACTGATATAAATGTGTTTAGATACATTAAGGTGTGTCTGAGTTTACGTGGCAGCACACGGAATGAGGGGAAAAAATGTCGACCTGTGGAACTCCCACTTCACATTTATCGGAATTGTCTGGGAAAAGGTGGTATCAGGTGACACGGATCTGTGAAATTTCATAGAAATTCCTTGTTGAAATTCTACACGGTTGTCGTTAATGGCTGAGTTAGTGGGAGTGTTTTGAATATGTTAATGTGTGGCCCTTATGTTAAGCTAAATAAAAAGCCCACACTGTCTAGCAAACAGCCTGAACCTTTCCTGCTGAGCGTGTACGAAGAATTCCTCAAACATGACGAGTGTGTGCACTGAAAGCCTGCTCAAATCCTCCCATCTGTCCGTCCATCTGTCCGTCCCATCATAAAACCCGCAGAGCAGCAGGAAACATCAACATGTTAGCGTTCTTCTTCCACACCGTGTTTTAGGTAACATCAGAAAAGCAATGTGTGTGTGTGTGTGTGTGTGTGTGTGTGTGTGTTTTAATATAATTCATTCCATACAGACCACACCTAAAGTGTTAGGAATGTTCAATATTCCACACATTCTTTGGAGAGCTCCTTTTGCTGTGGATTGTGAAATTAACGGGTTTCCTTTGGCATCAATTTAAATGTCCAGAGAAAAAAAGAAAGAAAAAAAAAATCTCGTCTGGCTCCGCTAGATCTGTATCTGTGAAACCCATTTTTTTAAACACACATGACGTCCACTCATCAGCTTTGTGCTCATCAGTACTCATCTATAAGCATCAGCTTTTCTCTGAATATTTAATAATATTAAAA
>NC_069729.1:2627522-2800022 GCF_027358585.1 Pangasianodon hypophthalmus
GTCCAGACCAAATCTGACCCCAAACACACTTAACGAAACAGGAAATAAAAAAGTGAAAAGCTTTCTGAGCAGCTTTGGGCTGACTGATCATCAGCACATTCCATCAGTGAAGTTTTATTACATGCACCACACAGTATTTTACACATTATATCAACATTACAACATGAAAAGAAAAAAGTGTTTATGAGTATCGGGTGTATTATCAGGTGTCAGTGCGTTTATTACATTTATTACGTTTATTATATTAAGTAGTGTTCAGCTTCTCCTCCATAACCTGCTCCAGGACGGTGAGGGAAAACTTAATGGCTTTATTATTTTTAACTATTTTCCTCAAGTGCAACTGGAAAGATGGTTAAATTATTTCATTTTTAAAAGCTAAACTCTTAAGTTATGGTTTTTATAATATGGATTGTTTGCTTTTGGTTTGTTTTGTGGCACTTTGTAAGCTGCGCCCTCCAACCAAACTGAAATATCGTGCATACGTATCGCGAGGAGTAGAAGTATCGCGATATTTTTCGACATATCGTCCATCCGTTAACAAGAGCACTGCATGTTCTCCACAATCACAACAGCAAATCTTACTCACAGTGTGTGTGTCCTCCTGCAGCCTGGCTTCATAGTCCTGCAGGGAGTGACACGACTCTCCCACCGACTCCTCGCTCCTTCTCACTTTCCTCTCAGCTACATCTTTCAAACCGAAACCGCTTTTCCATTCGCTTAAAAACGCCGTATTTTCTCTCCGGTTGAGACTCAGTGCGTGCTCCAGGTCCAAACACAGCGCCGCTGAAACCAATAAAACTGCACCAGGCCAGCACACGGCTCTCATATTTACTCCAAACAGCACCCAAACTCGATTATTTATTTCAGGAATGTGTTTAAAAGTTGTAAAACTCGTCGGGCATCACTCTGTGTTTACACCGCTGCTGGATAACGGTTCACATAGCTGCCGTGTCGCGCGCGCGAGCCGTAGCGGTCTCGTGCGCTGCTGATGCGCGAGTTCAGATCGAATTAGGAAGGCGGAGTCAAAGCGCTTGATTGGTCCATTCAAACCGCCCACTCGCACACCTTAACGCACGCGATTGGCTGCTTAAAACTATCGCCAGATTTTAATTGGACAGCACACCTGTCGTTTTATAACTGAACGTGGCCGAATGGTCATAACATAACGAACCCCTGAATCATTAAGAAGTTATGTAATATAATAAATGGTACGGTTTTTTTAAAACTAATTTCCAAAAAAAAAATAGAACTACAATTAAATAGTAGGATTTTATCTTCTGAGTCTCCATTAGTATTGTCCTATCCTCAGTGATTTATTTAACAGCAGCCAAACCACAAAACAATCATGAATCAAATATATTTCATATAATATAACTTTTTTTTTCTGTTTTCTTCCAAACTAGTATTATCCAGGTGAACTTGAGAGCTAGGAAGTTTTGAAGAAGTTTCCGGTTTACAGAGTTTTCCTAAAATAATTTGCATATCAAACAAAATGGGTCCAAAAGGTTGCCACTTGTTTTGTGTCGTCACCAAATTTAATAAACTTTTACATTTAAGTATTTAAAAAAAACAGCCCTTTAAAAAGAAAAAATGTGAATTTAGTGCTGTTAACAACTTAAACATACACATTAGAGTCAGTCATCTAAAAGAAGTCGTGCCAGCTGTACACTGTACAATTTTTGCCTGATTTTTCAATCATACGCAAAAAATCGTAAAGTTTTTTGGTCGTGAGTCGAGAACGGAGGTCTGAGAACGCATAGTGCGACACGTTTACAGTCCGATTTAATGCCACGGCGACCCAAGACGGCCGACGACAAAGTTCTGGCAGTGTAAACCAACAGGAGGACGGCATAAGTGACAAGAAACTACACTGAAACTACAATTAGAGTGGCGTCAATCATGAAATGTAAACGTTTTCTGCATGAGCCCAGATCATACTGATTGACGACAATCTGAATGAAGTAAATTTTGTTTAAATCACAGGTCTATCGTTAGAAAGACTGTTCAACGTATAATCTGACTTGTAGGACACACGTCACACAGTCTGTTACAGAATTTGGTCAAGAGTGGATCAGGATCTCGTACAGTTGTACTCTGACGCACTATGACGTAGGATAGCCACGCCACTTCGTGCTGTATCTGGAGGCGTTCATTGGTTGCTACACCAACAGACTCATCTTCTTTCTGCTAACAAGGACGAACTCATATATAATGACTTTCGACAAAGCGCAGTAACCACTGGAGCCGGATGAGGCGCCGACTCGGACTCTTTATACGGTACTGTGAGACAAATACGACATTCTGTACATCATTCACACAACTCTCAATTCTTCTTGACTACAATTTTATTAGCGCATTGATTTGTAACAAAAAAACATACCCCCCGCCCCCTTCTTTTTTTCACTCCACTGCAAGTATTGATGTTCTGTGGCATGTACAGAACTGTAGAAATAATTGTGTATCCTGAATTGACAGAGGAAAAGAAAAAAAAAAACAGTATAAAGAGTGGACTCCGGGCTGGAAAAAAAGCAGCCAGGCTGCTGTTACGTTCGCTGTTATCCATCCGCACAGAGAACATCAGAGAACATCAGTCAGGCCTGCGCAGAACTGCTCTAGATGTCCTTGATGACGTCCTCCAGCTCCTCTTTTGTGTACATGTGGAACGTCTTGTTGGGCTCTATTGTAGCCAGCTACAGATTAAAGACAGAGGGAGAAAAATAAAACACAAAGATTCTCAGGGTGAGGTTTTTCCTGGACATGAAATCAGCCCGGGTTAAACTGCACCGTTATGGAGATTATTTATTTAACTACGTTTATTTTTAGCAGAACCTAGAACCCTAACCTCCGAGCTACTGTTGCAAATTCACTCTTTCTGTCCTAGTGAGTGGAAGGGTGTGATTTCTAATCCCAGGACTGGCAGAGAGTTTCTGCTGAACCGTTAAAGAACTTCCTTAATGTTTAAGTTCTCTGAACTTGGGTTCTGCCTCACATGGAATTCACTTGGGATAGAAGTAAATGCCAAATACAATGTCATGTAAAAGGAAATGTAGTTTGCAAGAGGCCCTAGGAACTCAACTCTGATAATGGTGAGATTTGCGTCCCTGTAACAAGATTTAAAAGTCATCACAGACCCCACTTTGAGATCGGCAGAATAAGGGAGCACTTGGCCTGGCTAGTGCTCGTGAAAGACAGTTAGCACTATCTCTTTATAAAAAACTGATGTAAGGATTAAAACACTTGGAAAATAATCAACGACAGGGTGATGTGATGAAGCCAAGTTACTGCGACAATCCCGAAGTTTTCCAATCATCATTTTCCAATAACAGCATGTCCGGAAGTGTTTGACTCCTCTTACACCACAGCAATACATCAAGAATTACAATTTTAAATCCATTAAAGAATGTCACATTGTAATTTTTAGCAGTTTATAGTTACATTTAATGTTGTGGAACATCCATGAAACAACTTAGTTCCTGTCCTCATTTATTTCTTAGCAACTATAAACAAACCTTCCATCACAAGGATCTCTTTTTTCTCTCTCTTGAAGCTACTAGGAGAAAAAAAAAAGACCCAACCTATCATGTTACTGAAAAACAGGCAAGTGTAAACTCCTCTGTCCTGAAGATGTCGCAAAACAAAAGGACTGTTACAGATTGCTGATGCTTGCAGAATACGAGTCTTAGATGACGTAAATTGAATGAGCTGTTACTATAGAAACAACAACATAACAGAATGACTGCATTAATACGATCCTGTGATTTGCAGCAGCACTACTGTCAGGGCTGCCGTCACAGAAAATTAATCAACACCTCCTGACCAATCAGATTTGCGGTATAAAGACCATCAAGTGAACTGTGCAAGTTCCTTCACGCTAAATGGGTTTGTCTGCGATGTGGATTAATGTTTACCTCGATGTTAGTAGCGTTCAGCTTCTCCTCCATAACCTGCTTCAGGATGGTGAGGGAAGACTTAATGGCTTCTTTTAACGTCATGGACTGGAACAGAAAAAAAAAGTAAAAAAAAAATAAAATAATAATAATCATTTGACCATAAACAAACCTTTACTCAGCGTCACTGCTCATGTATACCTGACTCGCTGCTCATTACATAATATTCTCTCTCTTTTTTTTTTTTTTTGCCTTTTAATCAACACTAAGACTGGACATCCAGACAGAACAAAACGAGTAGGAGTGGAAGTATCCTGTAATTAATCTGTTTATCTGGAAGCAAAGAGCAAACCTAAACTCCATGTGAATGGTTATCATACTGCAGGGCCACATGAGCTTTCGACCTGGTGATCACTGGGGGAAGTTATGAAGAACCGGAAAATGGGCAGGCTGGGGTGGGATGGGCGTAAAAAAAAATAATTTGGAGCTAAGCCCAACTTCCACAGTGACTGGGGTAAATTCCCGTCCTAAAATAAACTGCTGTTGGTTGTAGAAACAAAACGTGTGAGACTGCAGCATACTCGCAGCTCCGCAACAGCATTAGGATCTCGACCAAGGTGGGGAAAAAAACACTAGTTTTAATTTTCAGGTGCTTTAATATTTACACTGGATGACTAGAACTATTTATCAAGTACACTCCAGAGGGATGAGTACAACTATTTATCAAGTACACTCCTTTAAAGGTCCCATGTAGAGCTCAACAGCAGTGTTTTCCAAGTAATACTACATTTTAAAAACACTTAAAGAACCAAATCCCTCCTAAGAATCTATTTATTAAAGTGATACTGAATCCTAAAGGAAGTCTTGGGCCGAAACACAATGAGGCAGTGTGTTATTCCTCTCATTCCACAGCAATTTCCCAACAATTACAAATTTTATTTTATTAAAGAATGCCATGACAGATTTATAGTTACATTTCATTATGTAGAATGTCTGATAAACAAATTAGTTCTTGTCACGTTACTGAGAAACCACAAATTTCAAACTCCTGTCCTGAAGACTTTCCTGTGTCGGAAAAATTCAAGTCACAGCTTGACCTCCGACTGTTACAAAGCGCTGACACTGGAGACTCCTTCCATAAACGTTAAATAAACGTCTCCTTACAGAAAGCTTCAACACATCAACAATTATCAACACATTTTGCTTCATTAAACAGCATGTCATTTTAATCTGTTTATTGTTAGTCTTATATTATGTGGTGCAATCTGCTGTTCAAGACCCTGTGAATGAGCTGTTACCATGGAAACGATAACATATTAGAACGAGCGCATTAATAAAAACCTGTGATTTGCAGCTGTACTATTGACAGAGCTGCTGTTAAAGAAAATTAGTTTCCTTCTGATTAATCAGCAGTGTCGTAGAAGTAAGAAATACAGTGTACTGATATTACAAAAATGATGTACGATGGAACTGGGAATAAAAACCATAAACCAGTCCTATAAACAAAGGACATTGTTCATATCATACTCTCCAGTGTCACCCAAATGAGGATGGGGTCCCTTTTGAGTTTGGTTCCTCTCAGGGTTCCTTGCCACAGTCGCCTCAGTCGCCTCAGGCTTGCTCACTAGGGATAATAATTTTGTCCAACATCTAGGACTGTTTGCATGTTTTTGTTTCTGTTTGCACGTTTTTTGTTTCTTTTGTTCTGTAAAGCTGCTTTGAGACAATGTTCATTGTTAAAAGCGCTATACAAATAAAATTGAAATGAATTGAATTGTCATGAGCTTTGTTCAAATCGTGAAGAGCAACACTGTAGGATATTTACTGTGCACTGTGTACTTACCTTGTGGTAGACTTCCTGCAGAGAGCTCTGGGCGCCCTCGGATGCTGACCCGATCGCCCTGGCATCGCACTGCACGAACGTCCCCGACGGGTCCATGTGGTACCTGCAAAACAAAACAACGTGTGCAGGACAAACGTCAAGTTTTATCCTGAATGAATTAAAGACAATGACTGTTTCGTTCCGTGTTCATTTAAGACATGAGCAGGACTGAAGGAGCTTCATGATCTCTTTAGTAGGATTCAGTGATAATTAGTAATGTACACTATAGATTTGTGTGAAGTGCTCTTGAGGATGCTTACAGCTGGGGTCCCTTTTCATCCACACCTCCAAAGAGTAAGGCAACTCCAAAGGGACGGCTCTGAGAACGGGGAATAAAACAGATTTATATCAAACCGGAAAGTTACATAATCAAAAAATCAAAGGGATTTCCCAGCAACTTTATAAAACAGACAAACACTCATCAAACTTAAAATACAACTCTTAAACAGGGATGCACTCAGTTTTTGATGTTTTTGATATAATAATACTGATATCAGAGTATGTCCTGAGCAAGACTGGTCTATATGAAGATATAATACTGATATTGTGGTAAACTTCATCACAAAACACTAGTGAGATGGTTTTCTAACTACTTTATATCCATATTTTTAATCATTACAAACTGAATGAAAGTTGGAAACAGATTTTTTTTTTTTACTGACTCAATGTTTCCCTCCTTTTTCAGTGATAAAGAATTTTTTGTAAATATTAAATAAAAGTATCATCAACTTAGTTTTACATTGCTTCTTCTTTTTTAAATGCAACACTACTGATTTGCTGGCAGTTTGTGTATTCTGATTCAAATCTTGCATTATGGAAAATCTACGATACAATATATTTGTCACATCGCCCATCCCTACTCCCACTATCTCACAACAAAACTTTACAAACATAACGGCGGCGTGCTTTAGATCTTGTGTACCATGTTAACGTGGATTAGAGCAGCTCTGATCCAATACTTGATGCTGGAGTTCAGTAACGCATCAGTAATGTATCAGTGTATACTGCTAATAACATAGTAATAAACATCACCCAAAGGCCTTATCTATATTTGGTCATTTGACACACTTTGTTCTATAGAGCGACTCTGTATCTCATTTACACTGAACATCACGTCTAGTGTGACTTGCTGAGTGTGCCAACACTGACAGCACTTTAACAGACTCGGAAGTGCTTTACCATGGCGCCGGGGTCTGCGTCCTCCTCTCCGAACTGCAGAGCCAGGTTCGACACGGCCTGCGTCACGCTCTCTACCGTCATCGTCTCGTTGTAGGTGAACCAGTGATTCTGCAGTGGACACAAAAAAAACAGTAAAGCACACATAAAGAAAAATCCACTCAGAACCACTTCCATATTAATATTTAGAATTAATAATTATTATTTTAGTTCCGTTTCCTTTAAGCACTTCAACATTTTACACTTTGGACCTCCACATTTATAATTCATTTGAGTAAAGGATAAGGCAGAGGTGTGCACTGACCTGTGTTTCCACTCTCGCTTTGTCAATAAGTGTTTTAGCATCAGCGATCAAGCCACTCATAGCGCAACCTGTGGATAAACAACGTGAGACAAAAACAGATCTGTACGCATTTTCACTGATTTTGCTTTTCCAGCTCACTCAGAAGAGATATTCTGTTCTGAGATAGTTTTGTGATTATATTATTTTCTTTAATCATCATCATCATATTGCTGTGATTTGCTGTGCTTTTAAAATATCTTTAAACTCATCTCATTGTGCTTCTATTTCCTGTTAGGTTTTTCTGTTTTTGGTCGTTTCTCTCTTGTTCAATTCTTTCTTTCAGTCTAAAGCAGAGGCATTTTATGTCACAGCTGCTTACACCGCGTTACATGTACAAAGCGGCGTTACTGTTATATAGAACAAAACCAGAATAAATCACAACACGGTGTGCAGGTTCAGCAGATGCACAGAGGTCACGTTACCGATGTGAGCGTCGATCTCTACGATCTTCTCGATGCTGCTGGGCTCCATCAGGGAAGAGGTGATTCTCTTCTCCACAGCGAGACACACTCCTTCTGACGTCTGAATGCCGATGGCTGTCGAGCCCAACTGCAAAACGTGTTCGCAAAAGTCAAAGGAGAGTTCGAGCAACAAGAAATACCACATGGAACAAAGTTTTTTTTAAAATATGTAATATTATAATTATTATTATAAATGTCACATCTTTACGTAGACAATTAAGAATGATCACAACAGAAGACATTTGTAGGCAGTTACATGAGCAAAGCTTCGATTACTACAGAATATTTATATCACTTTTAGTGCAATTTTTGCACTGGTGTCCTTTTGGTTAGATTTTTTTTAAACTATGAATAGCATAAGAAACTACTTTTTTGTTAAACTTAACACACTAACACAGTCTTTTTCTTTTCGTCCGAACTTTTGCACTCTATTACACATTAAGTGCTTGAGCATATCAAATACCTTGATAGCTTCGATGGCATACTCCACTTGAAAAAGTCTTCCTTCTGGAGAGAAAGTGTTCACACCCCTGCAGAGAGAAACGTCTCATTAAGAAATTGATTTAGGTCAAATAGTATGTTTCGTGACTTGGGGTGGATAATAAGACAAAAAATAAAAAAAAAATTTTTTTGTTTGGTTGGTTGTTTTTCCCTTCTCTCTCTTCGTTTGTGGTTGTTTCACTGCAAAGCATTTCACTGCAAGTTGTACTGTGTATGGTTATGCATGTGACAAATAAAATTTGAATACGAGTTTCTGAATTTGAATTATGGTTGTTCTGATTGTATTGTTTGGATACTTTTGTATTTTTCGGTTTGTATATTAGGCAAAAAAACTCAAAATAAAATATTTTTTAAAAATCATACCTAAAAACACAACAGTAATCACAATGTTTAGTTTTGCACACAATCCTGATATCATAACGTTGAGTAAGAGACGATACCCAGCGCTGACATCCTCTTAGTAACTGAGCGACTCTCTTCAAGCTTCTTTTGCGTTAGTTGTTAATGTGAAAGATCAGAGGTGCGATGGTGGTGTTCAGTAAAGCGAGTTGTGTGTTGCGTTCACGGAGCTGATGTGTGTCATGTCTGTCAATATCATGCTGATCTATGTTAAATCTGATCCCGTACTGATGCAGCAACTCGGCGTCTTTATTAACAGTAATAACTCATAAACACTCGATGATAGATTGGACAAGTCTTTAAAAAGGGCTGTACAGAGTGGCGGCTCTGCAGTGACAGGCAAGTTTTTTAAAAAAAGAAATGTCAAACTGAAATCATATTTCAGTCAAATAATTAAATAAATAAAAGCCTAGTTCTTTTGGGAATTTCAGGCCAGTTTATATAGACATATGTGAGAAGTACGGTTTTATTTCAGGGCTCTGAAAGGCAGTGTTTAGGTCAGGTTACTGAAGCAAACCACCATGGGGAAAAAAAAAAAAGAAAAGAAAAAGAAAAAAGAATGAGTGAGCCTCCTGGTCATTTCTGTATCCGCTTCAAACACATCTGACTGCTTGTTGTAGTAAAAATTGTGTATTAGGAAACAACAGAAATATAAAATAACACCCTGGACATTCAGGACAATGCTGTATGTGTGTATATTGTGGTAGAGATATCACAGGATCACCTAATCATGCATCTAATGACTCAACGAGACTGAACTGAAAGTGAAAGTTCCTTAAGCACCGTTAAATCAAGGACATTAAATCATTTTCTTACCTGTCATATTCTGATCTTGTCAGGAACATCCTGAATCGTCTAAAAAAAGACAAAAATAACAGCAGGGAAATGTAAGAAAGTATCCTGAACTACTCCAGTTACACTGAGTGTTTATGAATAAAAGCTGCTAGCCTGTATGTGGGAAGGCCTCAAACCTATCTCAAAGCTGATTGGTTGATCCTCCTACGGAAGGCGGGACTAAGAGATTTCCTTCAACGCTATTGGCTGAATCGCTCGTCAATCCTCCACCAGGTTACCATTCAAGCTCGCGCTAGCTAAATCACCACCACTCCATCCTTAGCTTATTATTATTATCCAGCAGCGATTTTATTTTAATAATAAAGCTGTTAAATAGTAAAAACATCACAGTGACGGGGTCTGACATTTTATTTCGCCATAAGCAAACTGACAGCTACTAGCTAAAAGCATGGACACACTGTTAGCCAGCTAGCTGACCGTACAACTCATTTCCCACCCGTATTTAGACAAATCCATCCTCCCGCGCTACAAGACATGTCTGCCAGAATACGAGTGGGAAACAAAGAACGCGAAGTCCCAACTGAAGTTAGCCACGGCGCGCGCCGGTAGTCTTATTCAGTGAAACTCTTATTTTATCACTCTTACAAATCCTTTTTTTAAATGAATCGGATAACTTTAACGTCGCGCCTCATATCGTAAACGAAGACGTGTTTGTTACTATTCACACATTTTAATTAATAATTGTTAAATGAACATCTTACCTCCTCTTGCAGCAGAGTGAGTTTGCTTGTTTCAGCAGTGCAGGAAGTGCGCCTGGTTTAATGGTCCGGAAGAAACCGCGGCGCCCATACTATTAGTTCCTACCTAAAAATATATCACTTTTGTGTTAAAAATTATATTTCTGTTATACATTTAAAATATAAAATAAACCTTATCTAAAAGGCAACGTTATGTACATATGTGCTTCATGTAAACCTTTAATTGTAGGTAATTAATTTAAAATATTTATTTATTAGACCCATACAGACTGCTGTATGTAAGAATCAACATGGATACAGTTATTCAGTAAATATCAAGTCAAGTGGCTTTTATTGTCATTTCAACCATATACAGCTAGTTAGTACACAGTGAAATGAAACATACATACAATATTTTGGATATACAACAGTATGCCAAGTATAACAGTAACAGCAAGTGTATCCTTATCAATAATAATTATCTTATATTCCATATTCACTAGAATCTTTAGAATATCCTAGTCTTATTTACTCTCTCTCTTTTTCCTTTTTAAATCTCCATCTAGACAGCATTTCTGTTCCACTGTTTTCTCTCTAGAGGTTAAGGCACTGTAAAGTTAATGTCTGTAAAGGTGGATGTAAAAAGTCAATTCCATTCTGTTAACTGAAGTTATTTGGAAATCAGAAAAAAAAGTGCACCTAATGCACCCAGCTATGTAAAATCTACATTACTGAATTACATTAATTATTCAGAATAAAGCCACGTTTAACATTTTACATTTATAGCAGAGGGCACAGGAGGAGTTTATGATTTCTTAGTAAACATAACAAACTACACTTTTTTGTCTTATTCACTTCAAGAGAGAGAAGAACAGAGGCTGGTGAGGGTTCGACGCAACATATAAGCGATAACAGGAACTAACCCGTTTCATGGAAGTTATATCACAACATTAAACGTGACTAGAAATGGGTAAAAATATGACGTCATTCATTAGTAACGTTACATTTTTAATTTGTTGGCAGATTGTTGTGGTTTAAGAGGACATGTTGTTATTTGGAAAAAAAATCTACTTCGGGGTCGTAACGGAAATTCTGCTTCATGACACTATTCTGTTGTTGATTGTTTTCCTGTAACAGAGGGTTTTGTTCTATACATAATTTCCAACCTCATAAATAAATGAATAAATAAACAAATGAATAAATACATACATACATACATACACTATATGGCCACAAGTATGTGCACCCCTGACCATCACACCTATATGTGGTTCTTCTCCAAACTGTTGACACAAAGTTGGAAGCACACAATTGTAGAGAATGTCTTTGTACGCTGTAGCTTTACAATTTACCTTCACTGGAACTAAGAGGCTCAAACCTGTTCCAGCATGACAATGCCCTTGTGCACAAAGCGAGCTCCATGAAGACATGGTGTGTGAAGGTTGGAGTGGAAGAACTCGAGTGTCCTGCACAGAGCCCTGACCTCAACCCCACTGAACACCTTTGGGATGAACTGGAACACCGACTGAACCCCAGACCTCCTCATTCAACATCAGCTCCTGATCTCACTAATGCTCTTGTAGCTGAATGAACACAAATCCCCACAGCCACGCTCCAACATCTAGTGGAAAGCTTCCCAAAAGAGTGGAGCTCATTATAACAGCAAAGTGAGGAATAAATAGAAATGAGATGATCCTCAAGCACATGTAGGTGTGATGGTCAGGGGTGCACATACTCTTAGTTTGTAACTTTTAGTGTTGTAATGGAAGAGGAGTGAAATTCTGTCCCTTTAAGAGTGTCATGAGGTCACGTGGTTCGCTGCTGGTTAGAAAGTTTGACAAGTTTAACCGACGCACAAAATCTCTCTCTCTCTTTCTGTCCCTCCCTCTCCCTCTCTCTCTCTCTCTCTTTCCCTCCTCTGCTGCGGATTGTCAGCTTTTTGCTTCATTTTATCCACCACAAATAACAACATCCGTGTTTTGGCATTAACACAGAGCCAGCTCGATCGAAGGAGATCTATTAAACCATGGAGTTTCTTCAGGTAATGGATTCTCTCTCTCTCTCTCCCTCTCTCCCTCTCTCTTCTAGCGTTGCTAACGAACTAGCTAGCCTGTTGCTTCTGCGCGAGGCCGCATCCCAAATCGCTCCCTAGTCCCTACACAAGTGCACTACTTAGGGTGTAAAAGAAGGGCGTCCGCGCCAGATGTGGTGCACTATATATGGAATGGCGAGTCGTTTGGGATTCGGCCCAACTTTTAACCCATTTTAACGTAATTTGAGGCAGCTGTCATACGGAAACAGGTTTAAAAGTGTAGCCTGCTTGCTGAAAAGAGGTTGTATTTTATTTTATTTCCGTTTAGAAACTGCTGTCGGGTTTCAGGCTTGACCTGGGACCCTTAAAAGAGCCGCTGGGATTTATCCGCCTTCTGGAGTGGGTGAGTTTCCCTATAAGTGTATAGGTGTGTGTGTGAGTGTGTGTGTGTGTGAATATTGAGATTAATGTGGATAAATGATTAACGTGTTGTTGTGTCCCAGAGACTGTACAGTGGAATAAACAGTGCAGAAAGAAAAATTAACAGACAAATGTGGGCATATGTTAGTTTTCAAGGTGAACCTGATCACATGACCCTGTAGGTGCATTACAGCATGGGGCAAGGGGGGCACAAACTTTTGCACAACCCGTCTACAAACCCTTCTGATCAAGTACAGCATGTTAATTTTATGCGAATAATTGAACTATTTAAGTACATTAAGGCTAAAATGTACCAACATAATGATTTATTAATTTGAGATATATTTATTTTTAGATAGTTAGTTAGATGGACTTCATTGATTTGGGAAATTATTGTAGCTTTTTATTCTTAACACTAAAAATATGCTGTGTTAAAATGTAGATGTTCAACACAAATGTATAGATAGATGTTCAACACAAATGTTTTTAGACGTAGATTTAGAAATTTAGAAAACATTTTGGGGGAGAATTATGGATCTTCATCTTCTTCTTCTTCTCCTCATTATTATTATTAGAGATTATTAGAGATTATCTGTTCTATCAGAGAAAATGCATGTATGAAAGTTCATACATTTCATATTTCCTTTTTACAATGCCATTAATGATCTTTAAAAACAGTTAAAACATAGAAGGTCTGGAAGGTAATATTTATTTAGAAGAAAAGGGCGAGAATTCTTCAGGCGCAGAATCTTGTGTCTCGGTTTGAGTTGTTTGTTGACGTCACGGTTCCTCTTTGAGACATTTTTTCTCAGGTCACTTTTTATCACTTTTTCATTCAACAATAAGCGATCTATCTCCTGCTCAAACTGGACTCGAGTCAGCCATGCAAATCGCCACGATGCAAATTTCAGACGCAGTCTTACACCCAGAGCTCGTTTCTCCGTGTTTACTGATAGTGTTACGAGAACCGAATCACGAACTTTAATTAGCGTCTCATAGATCAGTTCTGTACACACGCTTGAGCAACAGTCAGCGTAACGCCCTGGAAAGCTGCATGGCCACACACACAAACACACACACACACATATATATATATACACCCACTTACACACCCTTTGGTAATATTCTCAGCTCCAGCTGCTCTGCATCGCGACCTTATATCAGTTACAGTTGTTCGTGTGTGAGCACCAGATTAAAGTGTGGAGAACATTGTACATGCATGCCCTTTGTTTAAATACAGCTATGGCTAAACAAAGAAGAGTTGTGTTTACCTTGTAAATACATTTTTTTTTCTTTCAAAGCAGTCCTTATGTGAGTGTGAGTGTGTGTGAGAGTGTGTGAGTGTGTATAAACTCTCAGCTCGCACTGAACACATAGTAGAAATACTGTAATGATCTCCTCACTACCAGAAAAAGAACGGATTGAAATTCGAACCATGTCAGAGAAAGGATTTCATAATCACGATGTCGTTCACATGAGCCGGTCAGGCGCGCGGGCGTGTGTGTGTATGTGTGTGTGTGTGTGTGTGTGTGTGTGCGCGTCTGTATTCTAGTGCCCTAGCGTAATGTTTTACGCAGCCTGTGTGCTGTAAAGCAGTAATGTTAATTAACAGGTGTAGCTTTTCAGGCAGCACCGAAAACCAGCCAAGGATCATTTTATAGTGCATGCATGTGCGTGGAAAAGCAAGCCAGCAGCTGTTACACACACACACACACACACACACACACACACACACACTCACACTCTTATCCCTCCATCCATATCACAGCCTACAGTGCCGGAGCAGGCGTTCTCAGAAAAGAAGTTTCCTTTTTGTTTGCTCAAGGCGGGAGAAGAAGAAGGTGCTGGGCAGTTCGTATTGTGATCACACTGAAGCAGGAGGGGAGTTACCAGGAAACGTGCTGCGTCCTGTTTAACACACAAACACAGCTTTGCACTGATCTGAATTACGAAAAAAAAAAAAACTTTAGGTGGTCTACACTCACACGGTGACTGCAGTGTGTTAAAAAATAACTATGTGGTTAAAGATAAACAACTCACTGTGCTATATAGCAGCGTTTTAACCTTTTAAAGCAGTGACTTTCTAACCAACCTTTAATAAATGAATGAAAACTCAATTAAGAAATCAAATCACCGTAATGAAACGCTGGCTAAGTGCATCATCAACAGCTTATAGAGGTTTATAATTAGTAGAAAGACATACAATAAAATATACAGCACCGCACACGGGCAGAAATATCAGATCACGATTCTGGAAGACATTTCTACGATACACGAAATGCATCACATCCAGCAAAACGTCTACAAAAATAAAACCAACAATGACAAAGATGAAAAATGCATTCTGTTTAAAGATATCACAATATCCGTGATATCTCTCAAATGTGTATTGTGACATCGTTTATGATGATATCAATGTTATATCATATAATCACCCAGCCCTAAGCAGCACATCACTTCAGCTGATGATTTTTAAAAAACTTACATGGTAAGAGTATTCATAATTCTGAAAACGTATATATGCCTAATGATAGGAGGTGTAGATTTCAGTCTTTAAAAAAACAAAAATAAATAAAACAATTAAGAAATCTAATCACAGTAATGAAATGCTGGCCAAGGTAGAGTAAAATATAAAAAGTATGTAGCACCCCAGCATCACTTCTACTGACTAATTTTTTAAAAAATTACATGATAAACATATTAATAAAGCGCTTAGAAATGTGATTGTCGCACGCCTAGTGTTTTGTTTTGGTCTTTAAGTAAGCCTGCACATCATCCCACTGTTTCCCCAGAACCGTGACGTGTTTCTGCGTTCTTGCTTTTCGAAATCCGTCTGTGATCCGTTGTGTATCATGGCTTGCGTTAACATGGATGATGAGGATGAGGATGATGATGATGATGAACAGAGGTCCTGTGATGTATGAAACGCAGTTTGAAGTGTTTCATTGGGATTAGAAGTAAATGATGTCGCAGGAAGATAGTAAACATTATAATAAATATGATGAAGTACAGTAAGATGAACGAGAGAGGAACCGAATGAGAGCTTTTGAGACGAGTCGCTCCGGCGTATTAAAAATGAAACAGCAACACGCAGCGTGAAGTCAAACGATTCATTCGAAACAAAGGCAGTCTTTAACGACAGCGTGTAGGTGTGCATTCTGGCGTGACCGTGGCACCATGTGCTCGTGGTGGGCGCCAGGACGCCTCCCGCTGAACACCTGCTGTGGAGAAACAGAGGAGACCAAGTGTTTGTGTTACGTCGCCTGGAAAGAGCGTATGGCAGAGCTGACGATAGCTGCTTTAGGTTTGCTTTGCATGCCCTAAACCAAAGGGAAAGTAAAAGTGTTCATCAAAACCTCAGAGAGAAAGCTGATGACCTGACGCCGTGTTGGTGGTTTGCTGGCGCTCTGCAGTACTGTGTCTGATATTTTATCTCACAGGATGATTTTTTTTTTTTTTTTTTTTTTTTTTTTTTTTTTTTTTTTTTTAAAAATACATATTTCCTGTGCACTCTCCGATCGTGTCCTATTGATCATTAATACACTCTTGCTTGAGGTTCAGATCTAAAGTCTTAACAGAAAGTAAACCTCTCATCTACATATTGTTTGGATTTCTGTCTATGTTGGAGTATAATTTTTCGTACGAGAAACATTTTGAGGTTTTCACACACACACGGTTCCGTAACTAAAATACGTACCAGATTCAGATTTTTTGTGACATCCTAAGATGATAAGACGGCTGTGATTTGATTGGTCAAGGGTGCTTAGATGGATACTTCTTACTGTTTCCCGTAAAGGTCATGCAAGTGCGTTTTTTTATTAACGAAAAGATAAAACTTTTTGTTGTGTACCAGTTAATAGTGTGGAAATATAACAAATAATTCGAGGTCAATTCACACAATTTTCAGACATGTCTCCACGCAATAATAGTACTTTAGACCTATTTTTATGGTTCTTCAGGACGATAAAATATTTTTTTCAAATGTATTTAAGCCATTCAAAGGAAATGTGTGTATTTGTAAATGCGTTTTGTTCTGCAGGAAGAGGTAGTCTTTATTTTTCAGGATTAACACACAGTCGTACGACCGCAAAACTGTTGGTGTGCATTATCGGTGAGTCCGTATTCGCCTCTGCAGTCTGTCCAGATGTTATTAAAGCCGAAAAAAACATATGTTGAAAACTAAAGTGATGTCACATCTGTGACACAAACACACTGTGCCTTTTGCATCTTTTTTTTTTTTTTTTGCAGGGAGATGTGAAATAGTGAGTGTGAGACTCTTAACGTGCTCGTGGTGAAGTTTAATCTGGCAGCGAGGAAGGGATCTCCGTCCAGCAGAGCTAAATTTAGAACTGTTTTAACGTGGGCGTAATTACTAACCGCCGTCGTCCATCTTCAGATCTGATGACTTTAAAAAGACAATTGAGAAATTCTGAAGACTACTAATGAAAAGATTCATATGCAGAAAATTAAAAGATTACAAAATTACAAAGATTTACAAAGCAAATTCAGTGGATCGGCAACATATAGATATTTCTGAGCATAAGAATGAGTCATTTAAAGTTTACTTCATTCATCCCTCATAATGTAGCTCATTAAATATGCAACAAAAAAATCCTCTATAGAACATTTCAGCAAAGCAAAACAATAACAAGGTTACTGCGAACATCTGTCTCCTAAAGCGTTTCCGGTGACGCAGTTTTTAAATGTAGAGCTGTCAAAGAACTAGCACGTCCTTTTTGAGTCTACCAAAAAGCAAGCAAATACGATGTATACAACAATGTACAATAAATGATAAAAATGAAATGTTTCTGATTGTAGTAGTCGTGTCCTTGGAGTTAATTGGCTTTCAGTGCATCATTTTAAACCGCTTAATATATTTCCATAAACATGCAACTCAGAATGTCTTCTATACACAGCATATAATCCCCTGTACACAGGATACACAGACATTTTAGTATTAAAAAAAAAACCTCCTTGTTATAGAGAAACATCATTTTTCTGTATTTGTGTAAAAAGTTGTGCTTCTGTTCTTTAAACATTGTGTGAGCTCGGGGGATCTGCAGACTTTGTGGGGATTTAAATTCCACTTGTGATGGAAGACAGCTCTGAAAGCAATCCTTTCCTTTCATCTGTCACTGTGCTAACTTTATTTACAATACCACATACGTCTGTCCTCCATCAGCCCCGTTATGGCCACCGCTACGGTTTTATTCTCGCCACGGAGAGTCCCATTGGTCCCGCTGTAATCCTGCTCAACCTCGGAGAAGAACCGAGTTTCTGCGGCCTTCTGAGTCAGCAAAATAAACACAGCGCTGATGACTCAGGTGGTTCCTAGAACAACCTTTAAGGGGGTTCTTCCTGAGAGACAGGAAGCGGAGGTCACATGGATTTGATCGTGGAAGCTGAGTCAGAGAAATGCAGCGAGGGACAGAAAGGGAAAGGAGAGGAAGGAGAGGACGATTCATATTCACAGGAGATGGGAGATGTAAAAGGGAAAGGGAAAGATTTTTAAAAAGAAATGAAAACATATGCATACAATAAATGCATAGAGTATATAATAAAACAAATACAGTACTGTGCAGAAGTCTTAGGCACATGCACAGAAATGCTGTAGAGCAAAGATGCCTTCAAAAATAAGGAAATGAAATGTTTCTACATTCAAAAAATCCTATAAAGAGCAGTAAACAGTAATAAATGAAACAAAGACAATATTTGGTGTGACGATCCTTCGCTTTATCAGTAGTCTCAGGTGCAGTGTGTGCAGTTTTATAAGGAAATAAGCTGTAAGTGTTACTGAGCATCTTGCAGAAGCAGCCACAGTTCTTCTGGAGACTTTGACTGTCGACTCGCTTCTTATTTCTGCAGCGAAACCCAGCAGCCTTCATTATGTTTTTATCTGAAAAGTGTCTCTTATGGAATCTGCTGCTTTCTTTACTGACATACAAACATTTTTCTGTAACATTAACTTTTTTTGTGCTGGAAAACTAATGTATAGAAATCTAAAATGTTTTTGTACTGACTCGATAATGTAGAAGTTATAAAATAAAACTCTATAAAAGTTTGTATAGCGTGCCAGTATGACACCATCAACATTATATTTGCTGTAGACACGATTTAAGGATTAGCCCCCAACCCCGCCCCGCCCCTGCACACACTGTAACTATACCAAAGCTCTCAACTAACCTAGTTTGCTATCGAGATTAGATTTATTATTATCAGTAATGCAGATGAAATAAAGATTGGTGTAACGCTGGTGATGAGGAGGTCGCTTGCCTTCGCTGTAGCTTTGGAGAAAGAAGATCAACACAGTTTGAGCTGCTTGTGCGACTTCACTGTATGCAGCCACCGTTAAAGTGCGACGTCACCTCACGTAATGGTGAACGTCCCAAAAATACACACCCTGTTATTTTTAGTTACATCACAACGTTGGAATGTTGGCATTGAAATATTTTCTATTGAACATGGCGTAAACCTGGTTATTTTCACTCATCAAAAAGACTCATCTTTCCAGTTGTTTGTTTTACTCGATCGCACATCACAAACTTGCAACCTGATTGGTCAGAAGGTTTAAAAATATGTATATATATATATATTTTTTTTTTCATCACTCGGTGCTTTTCTGAAATGGTTTTTCAACTTTGGAAACCCCGCTGTGAACAAAAAATGCTGATGGCAGTGCGCTGGCAGGTGAGAAGGAAAATGGCGTGTAAGAGCAACCTAAAAGTACATTTAGGTTGATTATATTGCGTTTATTTCTCACGTAAGATAATAACTCACGTTAGACATTAATAATGCTCAGTCAAGTGACATTAAGGTCTCAGAAAAGACAAAGAATCAAAACCTCACTTTTAAAGGAGTAGTTTGGGTTTTTAAACTGACTGAAGTTTGCTTCTTTAATTTTACACTGGAGCTCCGAGGCGTACGTAGCTAACAGTGGAAGTCTGCGTCACCAACATTGCCTAAGTACACGCCTCAATCTTTATATACTTGCTTTAAATGACATGATTTAAACTTTGAGCATGCTTATACGCTAATTTACACTCTAACAGCATGTCTGTGTGACTGCTAAAACAGCCAGATGCAGCTCGAGCCAGATGTTTTTTGTTACGTACATTAGAGTCATAGCACAATGCAAAACTAAAAAAGCAAACACCGAACATGTCTTGGCCAGTCGACTACATTTAGGATAAGAGCAACATTTTTTTTTTTTTTTTTTCCCTAAATTTTTGTGCGTTCTTCTGACGTTAAAATGCATGTCCATATCCGAGTCTAATGTTGTTCTTGTGTTGCAGCTCTTCAGCATCTTCGCCTTCGCCACCACTGGCGGATACGAGGGGTCCCTGACCATGACGCTCAACTGTCCAAATCCACCTCCACAAGACATTACTGCACACTTCGGCTATCCTTTCAGGTAAACGACAATACATCAATCACGGTCAGGTGCTGCAAGTGTGCTTAGATGGAAAATATAACCCCATCCGAGGACGTGATGCTATTTTTGCTTATTGTTTCTATAGCAACAGCTTACACAGGGACTTGTACACTCCAAATAATCTTAACCAAATGAGAAACGTATCATATGTAATCGTTACATCGTCATATAATGTGAAGCTGCTTGGTTTGGTTTTTACGCTTTACAGTTTTTTTAAGTTTAACATGGCGAGCTGTTTTTTTTTTTTTTGTTCCATCTTATTAACTTCTTATTAACTTCAAGGCAGAGAAAAAACATAAGGGCTGGTGAGGGAGTTTATAGCTGCTCTAATGGAAGGGGTAATAGGAACTAACTTGTATTGTGGACGTTCCACAACATTAAATGTAACCATAAACGGTTAAAAAGTAGGATTTGTCATTTGTTAATAAATAAAAAGTTGTTCGTGTTGGAAAATTGCTGTGGTAAAAGAGGATTATTTTCCTATGACATCACTTCCTGTCATGTTTTATTCTTTACACAGAACAGATTGTTTGCAGTCTGACTGCCATAAATCATATCAGTAAATCATATCTGTTTTACTAAACCTACTGCACCTGCCTGTCTTTATATCAGCCAGTATTATTTGATCAGTTGAACAGTGTGCACTTTCTCTGTGTAACGCTTGAGTAATATCAGACCTATCAGTAACCATCTGCTTTATTACCCCTGTGTCTTTATTAGGCTCCAGAATCAGCATTTTGACATCCCGAACTGCAACGCCAGCGTCCCCTCCAACGTGACATACCTGAGGGGGGACTTCTCGTCCTCCGCCGAGTTCTTTGTGTCCGTGGGCGTCTTTGGTTTCCTGTACTGCACCTTCACCCTCATCCTGTACCTGGGCTACCAGCACGTCTACAGAGAAACCAGCCGAGGACCCATCGCTGTGAGTGAGCGGGGAGGAAGTCCGTTAGAGGACAGTGCGCTTAGAAATACTCTCCAAAAGCACAGCAAAGAGACGTTACAAACAAGAATATGAGAGAGAGAGAGAGAGAGAGAGAGAGAGAGAAAGAGAGAGGGAGCTGTTCTAAGGAAACAAAGAGACTAATTGCACTATATTAATAAAGCAGAATAACATTGTTATAAATGCCTTGATCCAGTTTAGTTCCTGTTTCCTGCAGTAGGGATGTAAACAAAAATGAATGTTATTTGTAATACAGATACGAATAGGAGGTGCACTGTGTGTTTAGTTTTTTTTAAGAAGGCTTGCTAGAAGTTTTCACAGGGCATCTGGTTGAGACCAGTGTACATCAGGACTGGGATCCTGCGATCCCGTGACATGCTTTCCTACAAGCACACTCAAATGGAGAAGAACCAAATATGATGCTCATGTGGTAGAGAAAAACGCTGTGCAGCTATCCATTCAAACATTACATTGCTGTTACAGTGTTCATTAATTCATCCTGAGTAACTTCATGGTCAGGGTTGTGGTGGTTTAAATTACTAGTTTATTTATATTTTGGTATTTTGTGAAATAGAACAAAATAACTAATAATAGGACGCTTCAAACAAATATAACAACTGTTTGAGCAGGATCTTTAGAAAAGTGCTACCCTTTCTAATGTCTTTTCCATGTTTTTCCAGGGACGTAGTGGTAGGGTTTATATTTAATTTAAAAAAATAAAAACAAAAAATCCACCACCTTTCCAGTTTAGGCCACGCCCACTGGTGCGTTAAATCTGAATACAGATACAGGTATGGATATTTGGGGAGAGTTTCGCAGCAGGGATCTGCAGCTCTGCAGGAACTCGCATATATAAAGATGCACAAATGGGCAATAAAGTTCTGCTCCTTACTTCTCCTCCGCTCTGCTGGTGTGTTTTTCCCTCCAGGATCTGATTCTGACTGGGATCTTTGCGTTCCTGTGGCTGGTCTCGTCCTCTGCGTGGGGAAAAGGACTGACCGATGTGAAGTACGCCACCAACCCCGATTTGCTGGGCACTTACTGCAGTCCACAGTGTGTGACCAAACTCTACCCCGCCATGGGACGCCTTAATTCCTCCGTGGTAAGACAAACATCTTTAAAAAAAACAAACAAAAAAAAAAAACAGGAGGCAGCTCTGTGTATGTGTGTGTGAGAGAGAGTATAAATTAACGTTTGTTTCTTTAGGTCTTCGGCTTCCTCAATCTCATCCTGTGGGCAGGAAACTGTTGGTTCATCTTTAAGGAGACTCCGTTCCATAAGCCTGCTCAGGCTTCCTCCAACATGGAGCAGGGAGGCAGCTCCTAATTGGATAAGGCAGACTCCTCCCACTCCATTCAAGCCAATCAGAAATTAGAGTATGCCACTGCGGGTTCACAAGGACTCATCCTAAAGTAAAGTAAAGTTTGATACGAAGAGGTTTCGGCTCACAGCTGGTCCGGTCCAGCTGCTGTTTTCACTGTGCAGAACGTTCACTCTGGCTGTTTGGCTTTGGGTTTAAGCAGAAAGCGTCCGTCTTGGTTGTGTTGACTGGTGCAGGTGTAATTATCTACGTCCCATAAATTGTTTTGCATCATTACTAATCGTTTGTCGTTCACTGTGTATACAGTTGAGTGCAAAATTTTTTTTTTGTCTACCAGCACCACAACTGACACGTTCCATCACTACAAATAACAAAAAATGGTCAAATGGTGTATGTTAGGATATTAAAAGTGAAAAAGCTAAATGATCAGTTCAAAAGAATAACTACAAATATTCTCTAATAAATTTGTATGTTTAGAATATTTATCCATTAACTTACAAACATCTTGAATAAACTCTGAGCAGCTTCTTTTCTTTTGCTTATATCCTGAGGTGCCAATATTTAGCCACAGCATTTACAATTTTCATCCCTTGTTACAGCGATACTGTTTTATGCCAAAAAAATGCACCCCACGGATGTGGGATGTGAAAGATTTATTTGCTTCTGGTAGGAGTTCCAGAATTAGTGCCATGTTGGACTTTCCTTTTTTGGTTTTCTTACTGTTGTTTGATGCACATTTAAAGCCACTCGGCCACATACAGTACCATTTGTTTGTTTGTTTGTTTGTTTGTTTTTTCCACACCTGCTAGGATTTTATGCTTAGCAATGTTGGCATCTCTGTATATACATTCAAACTCAGCCAGATCCATTGGCAAATTGCTCATTTTTGTTGTGAAAATCAGTTTTAATTCTGGAGATTTAAGTCTAGAGTCTCGGAGGATCCTCACAAAACTAGCTTTCTGTTGATTTGGGCCTGTTTCACATTGTTGTCGATCACGCCTAGATGCTATTTTCAAAATATGATGGGGGGTGCAAACTTTTGCACTCAACTATATATGCACTTATGTGTACACACATATGTGTGTGTGTATGTATATGTAGTATGTACACACACATGCTTATAAGCCACTGATGGACTGTGTGTTTCTTATATAAATCTGTTTTGTTAATTTTTTTCACATTTGTCAAAATTTGCTCTTGTGCTTTTCTCTTTGTACCAACTGCAAGCTTTAGGATTTAGAAACACACACACACACACAAACGTGCACTCAGACATTACACACTTCAACATATTGTCTTTATAGAGTATGAAGATGTTTTGGACTGTTTATTCTGACAAAGTGCCTCAAATTATAGACATCCAGTGTCTCTCTGGGACTTTAAATAACACTTTCACATGATTGGCGCAGTTCAGAGACGACTCTCGCACTGACTCCAGATCTTAACACACTTTCCCAGTGCATTGTGTTCTACTTATTTAAGCTGTATGCATTTAATTGTGTGATGACAAAAGACTTACCTTCAGAAAAAAAAAATCGGAACCATTAAACACTAATTTCCTTTTTTTTTTTTTTTTTTTTAAAGATATGTTCCTGTTTATTCAAATTACCAATATGCTTGTACATTTTTCTGCATAATTACGGCAAGCAGAGAGAATCTTATTCATCATGTCAGTGTGCACGTTTTGTACGTTTTATATGAAGTATATCTCGTATGAAAATCTGTAAGCACATTTCAGTCACACTTCGCTTTTCAAACTAATTAAAATTCTATTTGATTAAGCATTGTATTACTTGAAAGTAGCCATGTGCTGACATTTGTCTCTGATGTTATATTTTACCCAATTTCTAACCTGTTTCTCAGTTTGGAGCTGAATTATTCATGAACAGAATTACAGGATTATTTTCTCTGAAAAGGACACGTAAACATTCTTGTTTTAAATTTGTCTAAAATAAGGGCCCTAAGACGATTTCTGAATACAACACGGGGGTAGTGACGATAATTTTATGTTAGTTATATATTTTGTTACTCATTTATTGGCACATGCCTGTTTGAGAGTAATTATTGTATCACTTATAGCTAATTTACAGTCTTGTAAGTGTTGTTCTTGTAAGTGTTGTCATTTCTGCTTCTCTTCAGCTTTGTTTTTTTGATATTGATGATTTGGCTTTGGACTGTTCGTTTCTACCTTTTCTCATACAATATGAAAGCCTTAAATACACTGTGCCTTAATCTCTAATCATAGCTTTTTTAAAAAATTAAATAAATAGTGTTTCACAGTATATATTCCAAATTGTGTTTTGCTATTAACGTTAATTAACAATAATGACGTGAACAGAAGCGGAGACAGAGGGCAGTTCTGTCTCAGCAGTATTTAAGGGAAGCACATGTTCCTGTTTTCATATCGCCTTGGCTCTCGGATGTTTTACTACCACCTGGATACACTTTAGGTTCAATTTAGGTTTTTTTTTTTTTTTTTTTTTTTTTTAAACAGTTTGGTGAAATACATTGTTCTTACAATGTATTTTGTATCAGAAAAAATACATCTGTTGAGCTTGCATTTTGCAGGGTTTTTTTTTTTTTTGCATTTTCTGTGTTGTAAAGTATTAAATGATGAGAGCTTCACTGCTTTTGTGTGTGTGTTTTGTGTTCTGATGAACAGAAAAACTACTGTGTGTGTGTCTTAACCACTAGATGGTGGTACAGTCCATCTTTTAAAAGATTCTAATCATTTTCTAATGGGTGTAATGATACACTCTGGTCACAATTTGATTCAAATCGATTCTCAGATTATTTTGAACAAAATTTGAATGAAGAAAAATTATGACTAACAAGACTGCTTTTTTATTTCTGAATCATAAACAATGCAAAACTGCATTTTTGTATGTATAAAACTAAATAAATCAAAAATTGCTATGAACAGAAGTTTAATATTGTAAGCAAAATGTACTACAGGTTCACCATACCTTAAAAATAAATAAATACATTTATAAATCCTCCCAAAAATGTGACCTTGGGAAAACAATTAACTGAAACATAACGAGCTCCGCAGCAGCACCTGAGGCCTATTTTAACTGGAAACAGAGCTCCAAAGCCGGCTAAAATGGCTGACTTCCGTTGCCTCTTTCTCAGGCACCATACATCGCAGCGGTGTGGATCTGGTGTTATTTGAAAGTTACTAAGGAGCTCTTATTAACATTTATAACGTGGTAGTGTAACCGTATAATGTATAATGGTCACTGCATGTAGCCAGATGTATCAGGCTATCGGTCACTTCACAAGTGCAGATGATTTCCAGTAATGGTGCAGACTCTCCATGAAAGAACACAATCATGTGACTAGCATGCTCTCTATATATTATAACTCTATGGGTTTCACAGATTTGGGACCTCTGGTGTTCAAACAGTGCAACTGCATTAGATGCTTAATTAATAGAATGCTGATACTGCATATCATGATACATCATTACACCAATGTATCATTACACCCCTATTTTAAAAAAACAAATGGGGAAAAAGTATATATATATATATATACAGAGAATGGATGGATGGATGGATGGATGAACTGTTGCTTTAATAGTACTCCCTCAAATCAGGACATGTCCTAACTGATCAGCTATACATGCACTAAGGGGAAACATACCTGTTTATCTGAGACGCTAGATTCTGCATTTGAGCCTCAGGATGGTCCGCTTTACTGGCTTTGACATCTCTTCAGTCCTCACTTTAAGAGACAACTGCAACAGACCACAAATGCAAATACCACAGAATCAACTCTAGACCTTGAATTTGCATGAACTGCTGATTCAACAACATACTGCTGTCCAAGAAATAACTAATAAACTGCCTGTGCCATTACCTTTCATTCTCTAATACAGCAGGACTATTACACCTTATAGACGTGTTATAAACCTGTAAATAACCACATATTATAGCACAGAGTATCACCTGGACTTTTACAGCACAGAGTACCACCTGGACTTTTACAGCACAGAGTATCACCTGGACTTTTACGGCACAGAGTACCACCTGGGCTTTTATAGCACAGAGTATCACCTGGACGTTTACGGCACAGAGTATCACCTGGACGTTTACGGCACAGAGTATCACCTGGACGTTTACGGCACAGAGTATCACCTGGACGTTTACGGCACAGAGTACCACCTGGACTTTTACGGCACAGAGTATCATCTGGACGTTTACGGCACAGAGTACCACCTGGGCTTTTATAGCACAGAGTATCACCTGGACGTTTACGGCACAGAGTACCACCTGGGCTTTTATAGCACAGAGTACCACCTGGACGTTTACGGCACAGAGTATCACCTGGACTTTTACAGCACTGGTGTTTGAATCACAGCTTTTATTAACCATTAAGCTGTTATAAGTTACACTTAGTATGAACCACACCAGAATATAGTCATTAAATAACAGCAAAACAAAGCAGACTTCCGTGTTTTACAATAATAATAATAATAATAATAATAATAATAATAATAATAATAATAGTCTCTTCCGCTGAGTAGCAACGCCGCTGAAACTCTTCTTTTTCGTCTTATTACATTTTTTTTAAAGTTCTTCTTCTATGGCAGGCGGCACACTGATGTGGTGTATGTTACTGCCACCTAGTGGTCTGGCGTAGCCGGATCTGTACTGCGCATGCGCCAACGGTTTACTGCAGCGCATGCGTAAATGACGTCACGCGTTACGAAACTTCAGTATCCATATCCATCCAAATAAACTCCACGTTTATTTATTTATTTATTTAGTTAGTTAGTGAGTTAGTTACGTCAATTATATTTTCTATGACTGAATACTAACAGTAACATTAAAAAAATGCCATTTATTGGCAAGTTCCATAGACCTGTGGTTCTCAAACTTTATTCTCTTTAGCTGTAAAAATAATTTATTCTCTTTAGCTGCTAAAAATAAATAAATAACTAATAATTAAAAATAATAATAATAATAAATAACCACAGAGCCCATCAGTCCAGATTTAGTTTATGAACTGTTCAGATATTAGGCTCATTATTCAAATGTGCAGAATAATATTCTGGTTAATTATTGGAGCTTTATAATTCCCGAACTTTCCACCGACAGAACAGGTCCAAACTGACATTATTTATAGCCTGTTTGTTTTCCAGGTATTGAGGTTTTGATTAAATCCATTCAAACAGGATAATAACTTTAAGATTGCAGTTATAAATCATGTTTGATAAGGATGTGTTGTGATTTCCACCACTGTAATAAATTCACCGAGGCCCCCTGAGCTCACACTGAGACCCACTAACACAGCACAATAAACAGACGATAGATGAATGCTAACCCTGTGAAATCCCTGCTGAAATCTGATTGTCTGATGATGGCCATGCTTCTGGAGTAATCCAGTCATCATTAAAAATCTGCTTAATGATCATCACACTGATGGAGTACACCAAATTTCAGCTCGATCTCAGTTACAGTTCCTGAGAAAAAGCCATTTGAACCTAATCGCACCTCCTACGATTGGCCACATCCCAAACTCCACAAAGGTCCTGAGAGCATTGTATTGATGCTGCTTTCATGGTGCCTTGTAAGTGGTAACTTGTTGTAATAACATCATTTCCCACCTCGGGATGTTCGACCTGTGAACTGGAAAAAATATTGATGCCTCCATGAAAACATGTCTTTTTGTTTGCTTTGTCAGAGCACATAAAGCTCATAAAAAGCCACTTTAACTGCAATTTTACAGTCACAGGCCTGAGTGGCTACTGGTCCTGTTCTACTGTAGTGACCTTCAAACATTCATGCAACATTTTGGACTGAAATTGCGGCACAGAAAAAACAGACAGTCATTAGTCCTCAAACCAGCAAACAACAGCGAGTAGCTTAGCAACAAGCTAGCCATCAGGCAATAGCAAGTAGCGTTAGCAACAAGCTAGCTGGCTAAAATTACTGATAACTCAGCTATTGATGATTATCTTCTCAGAGCAGTGATTAGTATGGTCTGTGTTATAGATTTAACCAAGTATTGAGTCTGTATATGAACTGATCTAAAGCCAATGCTGCTATAAACTCATTTAAAAGTAGAGAAGTGGAACTTTACACTGTTCACAGTGAGAGCGGCCATGTTGGTTTGATGTCACTCCGTAAACAGGGAAGGAACTGGTAGCCGAGACAATTACCCCAAGTTGACGAGCTGAAATTTCAAGCTGTGGGGTGTTTTCTGTGGCTCTTACTGGCTGTACGCAGGGAATTACAAGCTACAGCTTCACCTTGAATGCAGTATGAACATGCCACTCATTTCCTGTGAATCTGCTTGAGTAAAATAAGCTCTTCCCCACTAGGATTGATTGGCATGTGGTGGCCATATTTTACAAATCTCAAAATATTTTCATTAAATATTCAAAGTCAGATTTTTCTAAGTAGTTTGCCACAAATTTTTATGAAGACAGGCCAAAAAAATTCTAGGATTAGTTCGCAAAAGTGGGTTTCACATATTAGGCATATTATCTGGATGGGGCTAAATGGCCCAAAAGTCAACGAATCAGGGAAAAACATAATTTTTTTCATTGTACACCTTATTTTACAAGAGATATGTATGCTTGTGTCAAAATTATGTCCCACAGTGGCCAATTTGGGTGAGGTTGCAGAAGTTACTAGTGGGTCCCTAGTAGGATTTACAGGTCATGTTCCGTGACAATAGCTCAATGTTACCCTGTCAAATGCCTGCTGAAAGCTGATTGGATGATGGTGGCCATGTTTGATCGTACTTACAGTTCCTGCAGAGGATTTATTTGAACATAACTCTGCCCACTGTCATTGGCCATGCCCCAGAGTCTTGTCCTGAATATGCCCTTCAAGTTTCGTGCAAATCTCTTCAATAAATATTGAGATACAGCTGTTTCAGTAAACCAAGCTCTGCCCCTCTATGACTGATTGGCATGTGGCAGCCATATTGTTTACAGATCTCATCATGTTCTTGAAAACTGTTAAGGTTCAGACTCATTTGTCAAGACACGCCAAAGATCCACAGGATAGTTTGCAAAAGTAGATTTTGTATATTATGCAAAGTTAGAGTTAAAGAGTTCTTGAGGATTTTTTTGTTTGGCAGAACCCAGTGAAAAGCAGTGAGAACGTTAACCAATGTGTTACAGTGCCACCAACTGGCTGTGTTTGGCCTTGCATCACTATGTGCTTGGACCCCTAATAAAACTAGCATAAAGCCATTAACACACTACAAAATACTTCGGTAAATCTGATCACACCTTTATCCTTCTTCTGCCTGCATACATCAAAAACTCCAACAGGAAAGACCGGTTCTCAGGACAATCACAATGGAGTGAGGAGGCCATTCTACACACTAATCTTCACAGTATCTTCACACGTCAGGACAGATTGGCAGATTGTCCAGCATGCAGCAGACACAGACATAAATGAATACACAATACACTCTGTCACCAATTACATCAGCATGTGCACTGAATACATTGTTCCAAAAATCTATATCAAATTCTTCCCGAACCAGAAACCCTGGGTTACTGCTGATGTCAGGGCCAAACTTAGAGCATGAACTTTAGCCTGTACCCCTGGGGACCTGGTGGCATACAGGAAAGCCAGGTACGACATTCAGAGGGCCATCAAGACTGCAAAGAGGAGCCACAGGGACACGGTTGTGTCGAACTATGAAGGATCTGACCTCAGGCACATGTGGAATGGTTTGTACTCTATCACAGACTACAAAGGAGGGAAAATCTGCGATTGAGGGACGATCTGCCTCAGTACCTGATGAGCTGAATATCTTCTATGCTCGGTTTGAGGCAAGCAACACTTTCTCTGCAGTGAAACTACCGGTGGACTGCAACAGCTGCGCACTAACCATCCCTGTGCCTGATGTGATCAGGTCCTTCAGGACGGTCAATCCACGCAAGGCGGCAGGTCCTGATGGCGTTCATGGCCGTGTTCTCAAAGCATGTGCCAGCCAGCTAGCAGAGGTTTTTACAGTTATCTTTAAGCTCTCCCTAAGACTGTCTGTGATTCCTACATGTTTCAAGAAGACACCCATTGTCTCTGTACCTATGATGTCTGCAGCCAGATGTCTGATTGACTACAAGCAGCTAGTCAAAAACTGTAAATAATCTGTTCCTCCCTTCCAGCCACCGTGGACCATCTCCAATTTGCATATCTCGAAAACAGATGGATGGAAGATGCCATTGCTCTGGCGATGCACAGTGCTCTCACACACCTGGATAAGAGAAACACCTACGTGAGAATGCTGTTCATCGACTACAGCTCTGCCTTTAACACCATCATTCCAGCCAAACTCATCGCCAGGCTCAAGGACTTAGGACTGAACCCTCATCTGTGCAACTGGATTTTGGACTTTCTGACGAGTAGACACCAAGTGGTGAAAATCGGTGACCGCATCTCCTCCACACTTATCAGAGCATTATCATATAGAATGGTGCTACGAAAGCAACCTCTGCCTCAACATCAACAAAACTATGGAGATGATCGTGGAATACAGGAGGCCGCAGGAGGATGGCCACAGCCCCTTATACATCAGTGGGGCTGCTGTGGAAAAAGTTAGGAGTATCAAGTTCCTCAGTGTGCACCTCACTGACGTACTGACCTGGTGCCTTCACACTAAGATGGTGGTGAAATCTGCTCGTCAGCGACTCTGCTTCCTGTGGTGGCTCAGCAAGTTTGGTCTCCCCCCCAAAATCCTGACCAACTTCTACAAATGCACCATAGAGAGCATCCTAACTGGGTGCATGACTGTCTGGTTTGGCAGCTGCTTCCTCCGCAACCACAAGGCCCTCCAGAGAGTCATGAGAGCAGCTGAACTCATTATTGGCAACAAACTCTCAGCCTTACAGGACATTTTCCATACACGATTTCTGAGGAAAGCTCACATAATCACCACAGACCGCAATCATCCAGCACACGGACCGTTTACCAGACTGCCGTCAGGCAGACGGTACCGCAGCATTCGATCCAGAACCAGCAGGTTGAAGAACAGTTTCTACCTGCGGACCATCAGGATCCTGAATAAGCTGTAATCCAGTCATTACCCAGTCATGCCTCCATTACCTCCCACACACTGGTGACCTCACGGACAGATCAAGGACACTCATGGACAAACTCTTTACATGTTTCTATCACTTTTGGGCATGTTGCAATATTTCTAAGGGCACTATTACCATTTTACCACCGCTAAGGACTAAGTCATGTCTCTGTGCAATATACTGATAGATTGATCATACTTATTACACACTACACATACTACTACATCTAATTTAATTGTACATTAAAAAAAAAATTAAATGCTACTTTGTACTGCTGCTTCATCTGCTTTTTATACACTCCTATGTCTGTAGAGGACTGCTCAGACACTACAGCTGCACACAGCTACTATTTTACTACTGTTACATACTGTGACTGCACATATTCCAGTGTTTACAGTTAGGATCTGCACTTTACTTACATACTAACCAGGAATACATACTACTATATTCTACATATTTTATATATACCTTGTATTTGTAAATAATCTCTTTCCCTCTCTTTCCTCTCTCCTCCCCCATTTCTCTTCTGATGTGTGTGTGTGTGTGTGTTTATATTTGTATTGCACAGTTTTGGAGTATCTGAGCCTCACAACAAGCATTTCAATGTACAGTTGTCACTGATATTTTGTACACATGACAACTAAACTTGAAACTTGAACTTCTCATAATGAAACTCATAATTACTGAAGAAAACAATCATGGTTTTTTTTAGGTTCACATTTTTTTAGGTTCTTTAGATTGCATATATTTCTGGAATCGGTTTATTTTAATAACACGTGGGAACAATACAGAATTAAAAGAACACACACACACACACACACAGAGAGAGAGAGACAGACAGGAAGGGCCGCGCATACAGGGCTGCTGCCTTCACTCGCGGGAGCGCGCAGTATGACGTAAGTGACTCGCCGCGCCGTGATGATGGCGGTGCGTGAACGCGCAGTTAAAGTAATGGCTGCTCTGGAACGGCGGGTGCCTTGTCTCGATGATTTCGTGGGTCAAAGCTGGAGCGTTTGGGCAGAGAGGATTAACCTGACAGCATCGGACGGTGAGTGATTACGTTTCCACCAGTTTTTCCTGATATTTCGGTGAAAAAAGTCGTTCGGATGTGGTTTATTTTCGCGGAAAGGCACGGCATCCCTAACCAATGTTACCCAAACAAAGAACCTGCCAGGTCCTAGCGCTGGCCGGTTCCCCTGGTTTCCCTCAGGTCCTCTTAGTACATACTTGCTCTGTGGAGTAGGCTGCTAGAGCTCACTTTATTACTTAGTTTTAAACCGTATCGTTGTTTGAAAACACAAATGCGCGTGGAGAAAAAAATGACACAAGTGTAAAATAAAATCAAATCGCACAATCTACTTTTTTGCAAAACTGGAACGCGTACAATTGGTCGAACAACTTTCAGCATAGCCACTTAGCTTAGCCACCGAGCTAACTACAGCTCAGGGTTGCCAGATCGTGACTAACAAATGGCAGAATTCTTAATCCTAAATCGATCTGTAAATGAATACTTATTCAAACGGAATGGAATTACATTTAAATATTATTTGGATACAACTGTCAGACAGTCTGATGCCATCTGTGAGGATTTTAAACTGTTATTTGCTTCGAAACAGCAACGGATCTGGCAACCCTGCTGTATCTTAGGTCCTAGCCTAGCTCTGCTCTCTTTCTGTACTAGACAAGACGCCGGTGATACGTTATTTTTTTCCCTACCGCTATTCCACCACAACCTCGTCTCTTGTGCTAGGATTGGTCAGTCGCATCCCGCCTTCTGCACCGTAATTGGCTAATAGTTCTAACTCACGAGCGGGACGGTGTGTATTAGCCAATGGTAGCGAAGGAGGCGGGATCATGTCGGAATACAGGCGAGAAAAAAAAATAACGCGCCGGTTATGGAGGAGTTTTTTTTTAATGCTAGCTATAACGCTAATAGACCTTAGGAGGCTAACTGAAAAAAAAAATAACAAACAACCGTTTTTAGTTGAACAGTGGCCTGTTTTTCCTTCATGCTAATCAGCCAAATGTTTCCACCTCCCGCTGTTAATATATTTGACTCGGTTTTTCGATGTTTAAGAAAGGATTTAGCTTTTATTAAGACCGTGTCAGCTGTGTTAATAAAAGCTTAGCCTGGTGCTAGCTAATAGAAACCGTGTTCCGTGTTCGTATTGTCTGGCGGCTCTCCAGATGCTTTAAAACGCTCCTTGGTTTGATTTTTAGGGGCGCCGTGTCCCACCCACAACCTTGGCTGAATCTCAAATGGCTCTCTCTTAGACCTTAAGTGCACTACATAGGGTCCAAACAGTGTCACAGTGACACTACCTTCTGTAGTGCACCTATAAAGGAAGTATGGAGGTGTTTGGGATTCAGCACTTGACACCTTCAACGCATCACTTAACATGTACCTGGAGCTACAGGTACACACTCTGTACTTTCTCCCCACCCAAGGATTTAAAAAAAAAAAAACCTCAAAGATGTGCTCAAGACATGATTTCTCCCACATCTTCATGTTCATGAGCTATCTGTAAAAATATCTTTCTTTCCAGAAACATGACTAAATCCTTTGGTGCTCAGAACTAATCTAGTCTCCATCCCAAACTGATGATGAGTCTCCCCTCTTTATCTCTAACCAGCCTGAAGACATCACGAGCAGTAGTGTTCAGACCGAATCCAAACAGCGGGAAATAAAATGATCTGTGAACACACCACGAGCCTTTAAAAAGAAAAAAAAAGAAAAAAAGCACTATACAGGCTTTGGCAAGACTCTCATGTGAAAGATAAACAGTTGTACAAATTATGTTTCTAGACACACAAGAATTTTACTCCACTTCCTGTCGTGGAATGAAGCCAGCATCCTGATACTGCTTCCTGGAAAACATGACTCTGTAGTGGTCGAAAGGAAGTGCCATTTGGAGGGAACATTTAACGATTTAACGAAGATGAAACCGGTGTTCCGGTGTCTCTTGATTTGCAAATTAACAACAAACTGAGAGGACTGAGGAGTTTAACATTTACATTCACTAAGACACTTAGTGTGAATTTGTATATTGGGCTAATTTGCATCCGCAAACAAATACGAATGCATGAGGTAACAGTAAAACGTCAGTCATTCACCACAGAGCTCTGATTCTGGCTCTTTTTATTTCTTTTCCAGTTACACAATGTGAATCTGATTTACAATTTATCTAAGTTCAGTAAATCTGGCCATGGAGTCCTGGGAGCAAAGCATCACCTTCCTTTATCACGTCATGAAGCTGTTCAGTAGAGACTGTAGGCTGTAACTACAAGATCATGAAATCAAAACTGATATCGAATCGAATCGAGTTCGAGTCCAGACGATGACACAGCCACCCATGCCCGGGAGTCTAGACAGCAAGAAAAAGCCGTGCTCTCTGCGTGTCAATCACAGCAACGCTAGCCAATCACAGCTGTCTGCGAGCTCGTGTATGCGGAAAAGGGCAGATTGCGATTTCCAGCAGCGGGATTTGGTCGTGAGTGTGAGGGAGTGGGATTTATAAAACAGTCTCTGATCAAGTCCATATGTTCTTTCCCACCCAAAAACCCTCGTAGACTCAGAAATGTGAAGAAAAATGTGCTACAATTATGTCATATATGTGTTATATGTCTTTCAAACTCAGGTGTCTTTTTGCAAACTCTTGTCTGCTCTTCTCCGAAAGGACACTGACTCTGAGTTTTTCTGTTTTAGGGTCCGATGGGGACGATTGCAGCAAGAATGGCAAAAAAACGACGGAAACCATGACACTGAGGAAGGAGGGTATGGATTCATCCTTTTCTGCTCTTTTCACATCCAGTGTCATCGGTTCCCTAAAAACGTGTATAAATTGCCTACAATTTGACTCTTTAATCCACATGGCTGCTTTAAATACAGCGGCATGCGGAAGTTTTCACCCCCTGTAGTGTCCAAATGAAAATGTTTTTTTCGGTGTAATTGTGTAACAAAAGAAGAAAAATTCAACACCAGTGATCACCTTCACAGATATGTCGATCTTCGGTCACTATCCGGGACACGACGACTTTTACCTGGTGGTGTGCAGCCACTGCAGTCAGGTGGTGAAGCCACAGGCGTTTGAGAAGCATTGTGAGAGGAGGCACGGCTCGGTCGGAAAGCTCTATGCACACCTGCGCTCCACACCGCCGGCCGGCCAGCAGCGCTCACACGCCCGCCATGGACACGCCCCACCCACCGCCGGCCACGGTGCAGGCGGCTGGAGCGGCAAGAGCCAAGGCGGAGGAGGAGGAGGAGCGGCACGCCCGTCGCCCCAATCGCCCTCCACTCCACCTCAGTTTAAACACACCAAGACGCCCAAGGACGGAGTTCGGTAAGACGCGTAATTGTTTGGGGTGTTCTTGCTAAATGAGAGTTTTTACTCTCTTAGAGCTGGACACAGATTAAACCATACCTCTTACTTGTCTGAATCAGCTTGAAGGGCAGTTCTGAGAACTCGGATAAGTGGCAAAATGTCCTCTAGATTAAATCAGACGTCTGTTTGCCGTGACTCTTTCTAACGGAAATCTTTGTCTTTGTGTTCGGTGTTGCTCGTCTCCTCACACAGCCTTTCGCCTCTGGAAAAGACGTCCAGTTCTGGTCACTCAGAGTCCACCGTATTCAAGCAGCCTCCACCACTGGAGCCCCCGCGTAGCTCTCCTCCCCCGAGTCTCAGAGACCCGCCGTGGCCCTACGGAGGCCCGTCTCCCAGCCGACCCTCGCCGGGCTCCACCGACAAGTCCCCGGCCCAGAGAGCAGAGTCTGGCTCGGCCAACGCCGCAGCACCGCACGCCCGAAGCAACCGGCCATATAAGACCTCAAGTAAGCACTACATGAGATCACACATCTTGAGAATTTTGAGAGCTGCATCACAGTGATATTGAAGTAGAATGTTGTTAAAGCAGTGTTTCTCAGAAAGCCTTAACTATTTTGCTCGCCTCCATATTTAAACCATATCTGGATTACACACACATTAGGTTTTCCTTTTTGAGCTTAACTGTCATTATGGTTAACTTAAAATGGATAAAGTGGACAAAAATGTCTCCTGTCTCCACTTAATGCAGAAAAAGAGTGTGACCTGGACAAACACTGTGGCGTGTTGGATCCGGAGAGGAAGAAAGTTTGTACGCGGCTGTTAACCTGCAATGTGAGTTCCCTCTCCTTCCCCCTGTACCTAAAATGCTAATTCTGTTAACATTGACCACGATTACGCTATTCGTGGACTAATTTTCTTTATTGGACAACATGTTTAATAAGAACTATGTCAATGTAATATGTGTAGTAGTCTTAGTATTGGCTCAGTTATGACCACAACAGCTGCTAAAATTAGTTTATAAGGCCATGCAACCAAGCCTCATACAGTCAATTAAACATTTTTTGTGCAGTCTCTGAGTGGAGGTAGATTAGTTTCTGCTTTCTTAAGAGAGAGAGAGAGAGAGAGTGTGTGTGTGTTTGTGTGTGTGTGTGTGTGTGTGTGTGTGTGTGGTACTTAGGTAGGCTTTACCCGTGGTGTTTGATGGGAGCTGTGTTCTGTAAGGTTATACAGACATTTTTTAAATTAATGTCTGTGTCTGTAGGCTGACAGGAAGTTACATGGACATGACTTACAGGAAATGAGGAAGGAATTACAGGAAATGACCCTCTGTCCTTTGTCAAACTTGGTGAACAGTGCCTTATTTTGATTTTTGTTTTTTTTGCAAGTTGGAAAAAAGGAAGTACTGAAAATAAGGCAGCACTTAAAAAAAAAAAATAGTAGCGTAGGTGTTTTTGAACAATACAGACTGCACAATGCTTTTAAAATAAACAAAAAAAATATCCAGTGAGCAGCGGCTGTCAGACATGCCAGCATTCACACAATCAGAAGTCATGAATGTTTATAAAAAGCAGCACAATTTTGTTTAAATTTTACTATCAAAATATGAATATGAAACTAGTTATAGGGCGAGTGTTCACGCTGATGCCTATTTTTCTCTTTAACGTAACATAATAGAACTAAATCACTGCTTTTAGCCGAATACAATACAAATTAATGTAACGATTCTCTTTCCCTCCATCAGATCCACTCCATTCACCAGCGGCGGAAGGTCGTAGGTCGAAGTAAGAACTTTGACCAGCTTGTGGCGGAGCTGAAGATGGTCTCGAAAAATCGAGAGCGTAGCGCTCAGAGCCACGAGGAATCGGCCACTCAGTCCCCGAGCCCCGAGACTCCCAGAGAGCCGAACGCCTCGCCGCACTGCAGGAGACCCCTGAGCAACTCTCCTGCCTTCAGGTAAGAGCCCGAGTCAGAGCGTCTCAGGTGTCGATTTCAGTTAGAGCAGAGTTATAGAACTTCATCTCTTGCATCCGAGTCAGAGAGTTTTATATCTCACGCCCAAGTCAGAGTACTTCATCTCTCACACTCGGTCTGAGTACTTCATCTCTCACACTCGTCAGAACGCTTCACCTTTCATGTCCGAGTCAGAACGCTTAATCTCTCAAATCTGAGGCAGGGCCCTTCATCTCTCGCATCCGAATCACACCATTTTATTTCTCAAATCCGAGTTGGAAAGCTTTAGCTCTCAGGATTGTGCTAAATGTGATATTAATTATTGAAATTGTAAGCAAACTAACAATGATTATTTTAGCTGATCTGTTTTTGGGCTGAGTGAGGACTGAGTGCTATTTTTTTGTATTCTGAGCAAAAGTATATATCTGTAAGTTCATAAATACATTTTGTTGGGGGGTGTATATTTTTTTCTTGTTTTCTAATTTTGTGTGTGTGTCTCTAGCAGGACGCGAACATTATCGGAGAACGCCCCCGAGGATGAGAGGGCGGTTCGGGAGGAGGGTGTGGCTCGGGCGTCCTCCCCTCTCACTCAGGGCCGAATCTCCAGTGACGAGAGCGAGGGAGAGGGCAATGACGAACCTGCCGACTGGCACTCCAGCCCCTGGCATCCCAAACCACTCGCGGTACCTAACACACTGTATTTTATATATTTATATACACACAAAACAAACAGTAATGCACAGAAACATTGCACAGAAACACACAGACACACATCCTTGTAATTCTCTCCTCAAATTTGTAATTCTCTACTGAAATCTCTCAGCCTTAGCTGCCACACTGCCTCCAAAACAATTTCTTAAGACGTCTCACAGTTGAAGTTTTGGCATTGGTGCCAGATGCTGAGTAAGCTTTTGGCTGGATTTCTTTTTGTCCCTTAAGGAAATGACCTTTAACTTTCTTTGAGATTTGTATCCTTGTTGAAACAAAACTGATTAAACATCTGTCAGAGTGTCTGAGTATTTAAGCTGCCATCCAGCACAACCATGTCTTTTAAATTCCAGCGCACCTGGCTCAGTCGAGCAGCGCATAAGCTAAATCAGATGTGCCGAGTCTGGAATTTAATAAATATATTGATGTCTGCGAAAGGAACCTGTGTTCAACTACCTCACAAGATATGAATAACATTTTAATATTATTGCCTGGTTTAAGATGTTTGTACAGAGCACTACTGTATGTATGAGACACAAAAGCATGAATTAATCATAGTTTTTTCTCTTTCAGGTGTGTAGGTTTGGTAGTTTTGCTCTGGGTCACGGCGTCTTCACATTCGACAGGCGGCTTCATCACCTGCGGTCCGCTGTGAGTGCCATGGTGGAGAGTCACCTCAGCGCTCACCTGTGGAAGTGAGTGTCTCCTTCATTCTACACCTGGCTTCATTTCTTTCATTAACTGATTATTTAAAGTTACTGTTTCTATAGTAACGCACAGAGGGACTAGTATGGGGGACACGCCGCATAATTTAAGCTTAACAATAAACGGATGGTGGCAGACTGCTGAGTAGTGAGTTCTGATGTTTGTTTATGTGTGCATCAGGTTGCTGGATTTCTCTGGTAAAACACGTTTACTCCAGCTGTCCCTAATTACATACATAAGTACACAAACCAGATGCTGCTTTTTTATCTCTCTTTAACAGCACTCTCCAGCATCTGAGTGAGACAAACTCTCTAAACCGCTTATTAATGCTGTATCTGTGGTTGAGGTATATTTATATTTGCCTACTTTTCCCCCCTCCTTAGGAAAATACCTCAAGCATCTGAGCCTCAGTCCCAGAGTTCCTCAGCCAAGCCTTCAGCCATTCCCTCCTCCCCGTCCTTCACTTCCCATCATTCCAAGCAGAGGGCAGGAAATCCCAGTGCCACCTCCCTCAAGTCATCTTCATTTTCCTCGCACGGAGCAGGCAGGGACAGCTCCTCCTGCAGCAGGGCCTCGGCTCATTCTGAGAAATCCGGAGGTTCCCAGTCCGCAGCGCACTCCAAACCCGCTCAGACTGCCACGCAGCCGGGCACGGGGCGGTCCAGAAACCCCGTCGGCAGACCCAGCAAGCAGCAGCTGCGTCTCAGGGAAACGGAGCGGGCTGAACCGGCCGCTCCCGCAAAGCGGAAAGGCTCTCTGAGCGAAGCCGATACGGTCAGCCCAGACAGGAACTGTGTGAGCCCGGATCGGGACCGAGCCCGGCCGCTCGGCTCTGGCAAAACGGCGCCAGCTCAGATTCCGGCTTTAGCTCCGCCATCATCTCACGGACAGACAAATGGCTCACTGTCGCCGGGCCACAAGCAGAGCCGGGCCGAGCCGTGGCCATTTAAGCGGACTCACGCGCCGGGCCGAACCTCGCCCACGGAGCCAGGCGCATCTGGGCGAGCAGGAAACTCAGGACACCACGGCAGGCCTCCTGGATACGAACACAGAGGCCTGGGCAAGAAGCGCAAAAGCAGCGACTCCTCTCCCCCCTCCAAAGCGCACCGGCTTCCCACCCCCCCTCGCTCCGGCTTCTACCCCTGGAAAGAGAGCAAAGGAGCACCGCTGCCCGTAGGAGGGGAGAAGAAGCTCAGTGCGCCCAAGGTGAGTGAGGAAACCAGGGGGGATTGTACCTGTGCAGTTTAAAGTGCATTCACAAGTCAAATAAATGTATTACTGCTGTCAACTAGTTCTCTAAGTCCCTGTAGCTCTGTGGCCACACTGGCACATTTACTGTGTATATTTGTGACACAGATAATTTAATGCAAATTACTTGATGTGCAATATCAAATCCATATAATTAGCTCCAGTAAATTCCTGCAATATTATCCAGTGACCACCCCCAGTTCTCTACACAATTACCTTCAGTTCCTGCCTGTGTTGGGTTCCAGTTCAACAGCTTTTGATGCACAAAACTGGAACATATAACTGGCCTCGTCTTTTAATGGGCTTTATCACAATATTAAAGTGCATTGTAAACACAGTAGTGGCTATAAAATGACCGATAAGCGACAAACCTGCCTGCTATTACGAACTCATGGGGAGGGATAACTAAAACAGTGATGGACCAGTTGAAGAAAACTTGCTTTACAACATTGTAGATCATAGAATCGTCATTAATTTGTTGTTAATAGATGACGTGTGAATCGCAGCTGTTCCTGAATGCAGCTGTAATTGGACAGATGATGGTTAAAATCTTAACAGTTGCTGCTTTCATATAGGACTGCTTTCATGTATATCGTACAGCGACACTTCGAATGCATTTTTTCAATTCAAGACATGCATCACATTTTACTGTGGTTTTAATAATAGTGGCAACAAAACAGTTGAGCCAAAAAATTAGCTACACAAAAAAGAAGTCATGAAGACGTAACATGTACCATGATTAAAGTGGAGAGGGTCAGTGTTAAGATATTATTAGAAAAGCATACTAAGACGTAATGGATAGTGGTAATAATGTTAACTCGGCTCTAATACAAAGCATTTAATGACCGATTAATATCTGAAGCACATGTACAGGCTTCTGAATTCATCTGCTGATGGACAGACCCACTGCTAGCTCTTATATGAGGTTTTACAGTTAAATAACCCTTTCAGGTTATTTCTGAACAGATAAGTGGACTGTATGATGCATTTCTGTGGTGCTGACTGCCTGCTTTTCTTCACAGCCAAAACTCCATCGCTGAGCAAGCCACTAACTCGGGAGCACTGCTAACTTGTATGGACTGTGGACCCAAGTCTCCAGACGTGTGTGTGTGTGTGTGTGTGTGTGTGTGTGTGTGTGTGTGTGTGTGTGTGTCTGCGGGCGGGCGTGTGTGCGTGCGTGCGTGCGTCTGCGTGTGTGAATGCGAGGTCGAGTGTGTTGTGTGTCTGAGTCTGGAAGTGTTAGACCAGTGTGGATCATTACAACGATGGTCCTTTTAAAAAGCCAATATATGAATGTGAGTGCGAGTGGATGGCAGATGATGGGGGAGTGAATTTCTCCGTGAATTCAGAAATACCTCACAATCTACTGGACATGCTGCTATATAAATGTTGATTTATAAAAATGGATTAAAATATTCTTTATACTTGAAACAGCGAGTGTGTTTTATTACTATTATTACTATAATTTTATTACTATAAAATTGGTTATCATTTTGCATTATTATTAATAGTGGTAGTATTAAGTATTATTATTAGTAGCAGTAGTTGTATTATTATTATTATTATTATTATTATTATTATTATTATTAGCAGTAGTAGTAGTAGTATTATTGTATAATAATACTAGTATAATAGTGTAATTGTATATAAATAATAGTATAATTGTAAATTATTATTAGTAGTAGTAGTAGTAATTATTAGTAACGAGTATTATTAGATCTACAATAACATTGTAGATCATACTACTAATAACAATCTGTATTATTATTAGTAGTAGTGAGTATTATTAGCAGTTGTAGTATTAGTAGTATTATTTATTACTGTAAATCTGTAATATTACTATTATTAGTACTAGCTGTAGTAATATGAGTATTATTAGTAGTAGTTGTAGTAATAGTAGTATTATTTACTATTGTAAATCTGCATTATTATTATTAGTAGTAGTAGTAGTATTACTGTAAATCTGTAATATTACTATTATTATTTGTTGTAGTAGTAATATGAGTATTATTATTATTAGTAGCAGTAGTATTTACTATTGTAAATCTGTATTATTAGTAGTAGTAGTAGCATTACTGTAAATCTGTAATATGAGTATTATTAGTAGTAATATGATTATTATTAGTAGTAGCAGTAGTATTTACTATTGTAAATCTGTATTATTAGTAGTAGTAGCATTACTGTAAATCTGTAATATGAGTATTATTAGTAGTAATATGAGTATTATTAGTAGTAGCAGTAGTATTTACTATTGTAAATCTGTATTATTAGTAGTAGTAGCATTACTGTAAATCTGTAATATGAGTATTATTAGTAGTAATATGAGTATTATTAGTAGTAGTAGAAGTAATATGAGTGTTAGTAGTATTTATTAGTAGTAGTAGTATTATTGTAAATCTGTAATAGTATAATGATTATTATAATGAACAGTAACAGCAGTATTTGAATTATTTCTCGGCTGATGTTGCTGTGAAACCTGTTTGACATGGACAGTCTCCCCCCCCGTGTGGCTGGATGATGGTATCGCCCACAGACACGACACTTCCCCGTAACTCGTGACGTAACTCTTATTTATTGTTTTTTTTTCCTGTCATGGTATTTAAAATGTCCCTTGTGACTGTGTCCATCCAGGACCGAGTTGCTGTAAGGAGTGTCAGTCCATGTTTAACGTCCTCAACCCTGTCTAAACTTGTATTTACTGGAAGGACGCGCGCGCACCAGCCGCACCCGGAAGTGGCACTGCTCCGTTCCGTGTTGTGTTTCGGCTCGCATGTGGCCTCCGTGGCAGAGCAATAAGAAGGAGAAGAAGAAGAAGAAGGAGCAGGAGGAGGAGGAAGAGAAGAAGAAGAAAAAGAAGAAGGAGACTCTCGGTCTAACATGATCTCAGCACGGACAGCGCCTCACGCTCGGTGTTTCTGGTCAGAAGAGCTTTGGCTCGTGTGTTCGGCTCCAACCTGAGATACACTAACCAGGAGAGAGAGAGAGAGAGAGAGAGAGAGAGATGCGGTCGGCAGTGGAGTACAGTCCGGTCGGTGAGGGGCTCGGGATGCGGGAGTACTGGCTGTACGCGTGCATGCGCAAAATCGCTCTCGTGGCCGCGCATTGTGTCGCTCTGGGCTTCACCGCGCTCATCGGCGTCCTGTCCCGACCCGGAACAAGTGAGTTTATTCCCTCTCTGTTTATAACACCACGAGAAATCAGTCCTGCTCCAGCTTAGTCTGGGGCTGTGCTTCAGTTCCTGAAGTTTCTGTTCATGTATGTGACCTGAGGTCATCCATTAAAACAAATTATATAATAATAATAATAATAATAATAATAATAATAATGCATTTCTGTTTGTTTATATAGTGTTTGTTCGTTTTGGGTCTAAAATCACAATGTTTTACAGATATCTGAATATATAAGTCTGAATAAGTTTGATAAAGCACATTACAGATCTACAAAACAAAATCATTAAAGTAATAATGAAATGTATACAGTACTGTGCAAAAGCCTTAGACACCCTATTATTATTATTATTATTATTATTATTATTATTATTATTTTAATACACATTTTGTTACAGATTTTATTTTTATTTTCTGACTTCTACATTATTGATTCAGTACAAAAACATTTTAGATTCCAAACATTAGTTTTCCAGGACAAAATGAAATGTTCCAGAAAAATGTGTGTGTGTCAGTAAAGAAAGCAGCAGATTCCATAAGAGACACTTTTCAGATAAAAACATAATGAAGGCTGCTGGGTTTCGCTGCAGAAATAAGAAGCGAGTCGACAGTCAAAGTCTCCAGAAGAACTGTGGCTGCTTCTGCAAGATGCTCAGTAACACTTTCAGCTCATTTCCTTATAAAACTGCACACAATGCACCTGAGACTACTGATAAAGCAAAGGATTATCAGATCAAGTACTGACTTTGTTTAGTTTATTACTGTTTACTGCTCTTTATAGGATTTTTTAAAATGTAGAAACATTTAACTTCATTATTTTTGAAGGCATCTTTGCTCTACAGCATTTCTTTGCATGTGCCCAAGACATCTGCACAGTACTTTTTTAGTAATAATAATATTAATAACTATTATTATTATTATTAGTAGTAGTAGTAGTAGTATTTGTTTTGAGTCTAAAATCTACAAGTTTTAAGATTTAAAAGTATTTAATAAAGCATATTACTCATATCTAAACTCATTACGAATCATACAAAGTATATTTAATAAGGTAAAGACTCGAGAACTATGGACAGGACACATTAAAAACATGCATGTTTTTAACCTGACAAACCGTAAACCAGTATTCAGTATTTTATAACCAATCAAAGACTAGTTAAGTCATCAGTTGTACTGGGAACATTTTGCATTTCCCAGTTTGGGTCGTTTCTTCACAGCATGGTGTTTTCCTGTTTCCCGGCCCGTTTTTGTAAATCCCTGCTGGGAAATGAATGGGCTCAGAGTGCAGGGCTGGTCAGAGTGTCTGCACCCACCAAGGGTTCAGGTAGCCCTGAGACTGAGCAGAACATTTGAGTCATCAGCTTTTAACCCAACCCTTCACTCAATCAGCTTAATGAGGTGTGTTTGGGTGTTTTCTCGCCTATCAACGTTCATGCTGTTTGCATAATCAGGATCAATTCAGTTGCTTCTGCAGGTCTGTTTTCTATTTCTAATTCGGTTTTGGATTCACAAATTTGAGTAACTCATTTAAAAACACACACACACACACACACACTCTTGTTGACAGGAGTGTGAGAAATGGTGGGAACGTCCTCACTAAAGACTTTCATTCATTGGTCAGATTTGTGTTGATTTATGACATAAAATCCCACTTAAATCCAGTTCAGTTCCAGGTTGTAATACTACAAATTGTGGAAATGTTAAAAGGGGGGTAAATACTTATGCAAGGCACTGTACATGTTTTTTTTTTTCTTTTTCCTGCTGAAGCTTGCCTGAAGACTACTTCATGCCTTGTCAGAACTGCTTCTGAGAACCATCTAAATTTAACTCCTTAAATCCTGGAATGTTCAGGACAGTAAGAGATTTTTTGCTTTTTGCAGGAGATAAAAAAAAGAAGTAACATGAGGTGAAAGGTGAGTTTAAAACAGGCTTAACCCAACTTGTTACTGAGATATGAGCCGAGCTAGGCATGAAAGTGCAGCGAACAATGCAGAAATAAAGCAGAAATGTGCACAGCATGGCAACTACAGGATGCATTAATAAAGTGTCTGATATTTCCAAGACAGCAGACGTGATTTTTACGATTGGATTTGGACCATCTGCTAAAAGATCACCTGTACCTGGGCCACACTACAACATTTATACAATCCTCAGGGTGAATATATGCGCGATCCCAGATATAACAAAAGATTTCACAACTTTTTGGTCCTCTTTCAGTCATCACATCCCACAAAACAAATCTTTTAGATTATGCTCAGTCCCGAACAATGATCTTGAACCTGGGATCTCAAAGAATTTCTCATGAAGAGGTGTGACGTCAGATAAAAACAAACACAGCATCCCTGTCATTGCTCAGTCTTTCCACACATTTCTTCAGGATCGCGTGTCACACCACATTGCGCAATGTCATGCACAATAATTAGGCTACAATTTCAGATCACATTTTTGTGATCATCGGAGGGCTGGTTCAGCCGCACACTCGGCTCAGTTATCATCTGAGCATCATGAGGTGTTAGGGATCAAGAGAGTAAAATACACAAGCCGACTTAATGTAGCCTATGAATTGAAGAAGTAAAGAAGGAGAATGCAAATCATGATCATCTTCTGTGTTCACTCTAACCTCCAGGTGCACATTTTATTTATTTGCAGGTCTCTTCTCTTGGCACCCGCTCTGCATGTCACTCGGGGTAAGTTCCCGAAAAACACGGCTTTAATCCAAACTAAACATTACACAACAGTTAGTCCTTTGCATCTGAAAAAAAATGCCCTTTTCCTTTTGTTTCCCTTCCTTTTCTCTCTACCAGTCTTTTGCATTGCTCCATTATTTCTGTTCCAGGATTATGAATGTCTAACTGGCGCACGGCCTCAAGGCCAATCGATGAATAATACATCACGCTCCTGAATTATGAATAGTACACGGTGGAACAGTGAGATAATTAGGCTCGCACCTCTCCCCTCGGCATGCCGGCTCCGAGTCTATAGTTACGACTGACTCAGGACGCAGAACACTTTTCCATCGCAGTGACGCGCTGAGCAGCGTGGCGTGACCTTCCTGCTCCTCATCTGTACACAGTCTCCTATTGTACTGTGTGGAGGAATGAGTGCCAATATTAAAACCTCAGTGATGGTGTGGCTTACAGTTTCCCTTCCTAAAGCAATCAACAGAGATGTTAAATTTATGCTTTTTCCAGCTGAAGTTAATTAGACTTGGTGATTACACTGAGTGCGTTTACATTATATATAAGATTTCCTGGATTTTAGCCTAATAATCAGTTGCTTGAGCTGACAGTATACCAATAAAAGCTTCATTCTGTGTATAAGTCTGGATCTAGTGATGGATGCTGGGAGTTTAAGGGGCTAATCTTATAACTTTTCTTTTTCTAATTTCAGTGGAAGACGTGAGTGTAGGTGTGGAACAATGAAACCTCATAAAATTAATTAACCGCTGCACCCCATGGTGGCAAAACAAACTCCTGAATAAATGTTTGCCAGTAAATCAACAGCAAGCAGCCAGAAATTACAATTTTACTACACATCTTTCTTTTTCAGTGGGTTTATTGATGACTCTAAAGGTGCAGTGTTGTGTATTCAGCAAGGGATCTAAAAAGGATTATTGACTAATTGATGTAGACCTATTATCACATCACTACTCCGATTATGGCCCAGTTATCAGATCATTAATTTTGTACATGTAAGCATACTCAGTGTATTGGACCAAAGTCTAGTTTTGATCGTAGTCTTTTCCTGCGTAGTTCTAATCCAAGGCGTGTATTAAATTAGCATATAATTGTCATTGGACAATTGCTGGAGTTTTAAGGGGAAAAAAAAAGAAGTTTCTTCAAATGAGAATCCTAAAAGTTGAATCTCAGAGTGTGACACCACAGCATTCTGTATTTCCCCCTGTTCCAATACACACGATTCAGTGTCATGTATTAGACAAGGAAAAACATGACGAAATGGATGTGTATCTTTCCTTTCCAAGGCTGTACGTTCTGCAGGTACATTCGCATTAGCCAAACATTCAGTGAAACACATTCGTACGATTGAAGTGTTTCGTATCATATTTTAATCAGGGAGGAGGATGGACGGACAGTGTAACCTACGTTCACATGAGCAAGTCACAACGTGACACATGACCAGTCCTTTTTTATTTACGTGTGCGACACAGAGTAGAGATTTCAGCAACAAAGCAACAGCATGGCAAGCGACTTATGAAGTGAGATTTCCTCTATTTTATGCAAATCCAACTGACTGATTGGAATGATTCCTCGGGAACAATGCTATGACACGTTTAGTCTGATGTTTCTTTAGTTTACTCACAACTTTCTAGCTACAGTTAGTTCCCATTTACTCTTTGGGGGAAAAAAAAACTTATAACCATGGTTTCTTCTTATCCTGTCATGTATGGCGAGTCAGTAAATGTGTACAGAGACATTACGAAGACAAATAATCTTGGAAGAGAGTAGCAAAGATCATTTGTGCTTCTGATGAGAGCATGTAGCTAGCTTTGCTAATCTAAAAATAAACAAAAACAACAACAAAAAAACTCAAAATGCTGGGCAGTGCAGGTCTACAAGCGACACGAGTGACATGTTACCTACTAGTGTGAACATGGTGTAAGCTTTGTGGAGTCTGAGGCCAGCCTTCTTGACTATGACTGACAGGCACAGAAGGAGCAGTAAGAACAGATAAGTGTGTGGTATAAAACCCTGTTAAACTCATCTGCTCTTTTCTTTTTCTTTCCCCTCTCAGTTTTGCCTGTGCATGACGGAGGGGATCCTGCTCTTCTCGGGTGAGGGCTCTCCATGCTGCTTAAAGTCCCGGAAAGGGAAGATCCGCACACACTGGTTCCTGCAGGTGCTGCTGCTGCTTTTCGCAGCCATGGGCCTCGGCTTCATGGTGGCCAGTAAGAGGAAGTCGGAGCACCCCCACCTGGAGACATGGCACAGCCTGCTGGGCGTCGGGACGCTGGTGGCTACGGTGCTGCAGGTGGCCTGCGGCATGTGCCTGCTGTTCCCCAAGCTCATCCACACCGTATCCGTGCCCCGGCTGCGGCTCTACCACGCCACCTGCGGCCTCGTGGCCTACCTGCTGGCCACCGTCACCGTCACAGCGGCCTTATTCAGCGACTGGTTCCAGGCCACCGTCAAGGGGCCGATTTGGTACGCCTTCCTGCTCCTGCCTCCGTTCCCTGCTCTGGTGGTGATGAACCAAATCACAAACACCTTCCTGCCTAAGAAGAAGCTAACGACGTGAACCATCATGACAAGCACGAACTAACGCAATATAAAAAAATGGACTTATACTGCTGTTTAGGGTTCCAAAATGATCCTCACACTCTCGTGGTCTTTTTTTTTACGACTTGAGTTCACAAGCTGTGATGCAATGTTGAGCTTTTCCAATATGGTGGGACTCATAGCGGTCAATGCTAAGTGTAATTACAGTGTAATTTTAAATGAACTGAGATTTTTCATAGTAATCCCTGAAGAAAATTGTTATATTCCTAATAATTTCATCTCATTTCCACTATCACTAAGCCTTTACTTCGTGTGTATTAAACACTTAACAACCAGATGCAAGATAACTAAGCTAACACTTAGCTTCAGTCAATCGCTTATGGTTGTCATTCATATTTCGCACAACTCTAGCATGTTAAATCGACATATTTATGTTTTGTTTGAAGACACTATATAAAACTAGCTGCACTTGAAGTGTGACGTATCTCCTGTGAAAACATACTTGCACATTTTTTAAGGTGGTTTTTGTGTGTGTGTGTGTGTGTGTGTGTGTGTGTGTGCGCGCTTAAAGAAATGATACTTCACTTTAATTCGAGAAGTATGTTTCTGGACGGAATAATGTGTGTACATCTGTACTTTAACAGCTGTATTATGCTTCCTCTTAGACGTGTGTCAGTATCTGATATTTATGATAATTTTCCTAACCTTTTATAACGGTATAGCACAGGAAAGAGTTTTAGCTACAAGCTAGACTTAGCAAGAGTTCAAGTTTGTCAAGTTTTCCTAGCTTTTATGGCACTCTCATGTGGTGAACAGGATTGTTTTATCCTCAGTACGTGTGCTGCTGCGTTGAAATTTAGCTATACTGAGAATTTCTGGAGTATTTCTTTAGGAATTTACCAGCTCATCTGAGGTAAATGTTGACCTTACTGACATTTTTAATTGTTTCCAGTCACTCTGCCTTTACACTGTCCATATAAAAACACATGAATTATTACTAATGGTTTTGGTAATAATAATAATAGCTGCCCTTGTGTGGCCTTTAAAATGGTGCCTATCCCCAGTTAGCAATATTTTGAAGCGTATACAATAATAATGTGTGTGTGTCTGTGTGTGTGTGTGTGTGTATATGTAAAAGATAAGGCAAAAAAGGGAAGAACCATGAAATGATGGAAAGTCTGTTACGTGCTAACGGCAATAACAATGCATAAATAGAGGCCTTGTTGTCATGGTTACATTCTATATCTCGTGTATGAATCTGCTTTAGAGAATTCCAGTAGCAGAAAATAACATACATATGTCAACCCATCAGAAACAAGTATTTTATGTGGTCGTGATATTATATACGTGGTATACTGTATAACTGATTGGCAGCTCATTCCTACTCGTGTGTGAGGATGTGCCTTTACTTAGATTTACTCTTGATCCCGCGTACACACAAACCCTTAGCGGTAGAAAAGTGTAATCAAGGAAAAATTAATTTTTCATCAGTCATGTCAGCATCATTGCTGACTTCGGTGCTCAGAACAAGGGTTTGCGCATACTCATGGCCAGGAGTAATTCACACTATACACACGTCCTCAATCAAAAAGAATAACTTGATAAATGACATTATTATTAAATGATGTAGAAAAAGGTCAAAAGGTCACAAAGTTTACGCACAAACCGATGTGTACGCACGGTTGAAAACTGAGACCCCTGAGGTCCTTTGGCCTGTTGAGCTTCACATTACACACTGAAAGGAATCACGGGACAAAAAAAAACCCTGTTGCTCTCAGAGTGAGGATTTTAATTTTGATTTATCGAGTATTTGTTAACTGAGGTTTTGCTCTGAGTTCATTGTGGTTTTAAACTTAAATGCTTGAATAAAGGTCAACTTTGTATTTGATGTATTTGTGTATTTATTCTAAAGGACACTACATTTAAAGCCGATTTCAACTTAATGGGGACGAGAACACTTTTTGGCACAAAGTTTTCCTAAAACTATCGTACCATATTGTTACACTTAGTGAGCAGCTGATCTCTGATGGGTGGATTTAATACACTATACTGCTGTGGTGTTGTTTTATTTCTTTTTGAAGAGCATCTGGAGCACACTCTGGTGATTTCACAATCCTAAAGTCAATTCCATTATGTAATCAGCTCGAGTGGAGTTTGTTTGCTTACCCCTCGGAGGACGAGTCAACACTCGTGTACACTTTAGGATCAGAACTTACACAAAAGGAACTGCAGTGAGAGATTTTAGAGAATATATAATATGTACTTCTAGGCTTAGGGATTAAAGAGTTAAATGGTATAAGATGGCAGTGATTTGGTGGTTTGTATAAATGTACATCAGCAATAAAATACTGTTTCAAAATATAACGTGAATTTATTATTTTTTAAAATCTCGTCTTATGTAGCTAAATAGTCCATCGGTACATTGCAGCTAATGTAATGTTATTACTGTATTCGAGCTAGTTAGAGAGATGATATATCGTTAAAGGTTTACAGGTTCTTTGAAGAACCTCCACAGAAATCTCACAACACAAATTAATCAGCCGTGTGCAAGGGAGCAGGTTTTCCCAACAAGTTTTCCTCTGACACACTAATCCCTTTGTGCTGCATGTAAATGTCAGGAGGAAAAGGCACTAATGGTGTTAACCCTCCAACTTAGCGAAAATGGAGTTGATCAGGGAAGACATTTTCAGCATCTGAAGTTTACTTCTTTAGTTTTATACTGGAGCTACAGTAAAGCTACAGTGTACAGTGCTAAAGTAAACTGCACTTCGAGATCAGACTTGTCCAAATGACACTGTCAGACAAAAAAAAAATACATGGGTACATACTGGGGTAAGAGAAGAATTGTGAAAATTTACTTTTGGCCAAATAGTTCCTTTAATGGTGTGCACTGATTTTTTGATGACATCCTTACAAGGATGATTTTGGACTTAAAGCTGCTATAGTCATTTTCTTTTATTTCTTACTAGTTTAAAAACCTAGTACTGTCACGTCATCTTCTAAACGAGAGAGCTCCAATCTCGACTAATATTGACTAACGCACCTTTAATGTCACCTCTACTGATGTTCGATGTTTAGGTGCTATATGTGTACATCTTCGCTTTGCAGAATAAGAACCATTTCAAATTACATTATTAGGAGTCATTTATGGATTTTATCTCCTTCCCGAAATATGTACACCTTGTGGCTGAATTTCCGTCTGCTTCCTGAATTTAATTTTCGCTTTACAAGAGAAATAAAAATAGTGAAATTGAAATGTCATTATTTTGATACAGCCTTGGTGTCTCTGGGACTAAAAGGAATGTCTAAAAGTAAAGACAGGACACTTGGTGTCCCCAGAGATGTCTAGACAGACAGGGTGAACACACACACACACACACACACACTATGCAATCATTACCACAGCAGCTTTATAAATCAATAATGCCTCATTTTCCTGTGCATATATAACGCCCCTCAGAGACAGTAAGATGATAAGATTAAAACTAAATTACTGGTTGCTGTATATGCAGTCACATAAACATTCGCCGTCTCATCAGTTAGCAATTTAAACATTATATAATGATATAAATCAGTCAACCTGCTCATCAGCAGCAGCCTGAACCATGCTGTTGTCTTTCCATCTGCCATCTGGCCCTCCTTCATCTCATATACGACATGTGGTGCGAACACACACACACACACACACACACACACACACACACACACACACATACAGAACCTCTAATATCCTGAAGAGCTATAGACTTGAATCTGCACCATGAGCTGTGTGTGTTTTCAGGTAATAGCAGATTAATATGCTGTGTTTGTCTATAATATATGGTGTATAATTATATGCTTCAAAAAACATGAACCCTTTAAAGTTTAAATCTGAAACAGAAAGGTGTGTGTGTGTATATGTGTGTATGTGTGTGGGTATGTGTGTGTGTGTTTTGCTAACATATTTGTTCTCCTGTATAAACATGACTCTACTGGTTCTCCTCACAGATCAGCGTGACACGGCCCGTCAGCAAGTCCTCCATATTAACGGCAACGATCCCCGAGTCAGCCGCTGCCTCCCCGCCGTCGCCCAGGGCAACAAACACCTGTTGGGAGCCGGCCAGCTGTGATTGGTCGAGCCCGACGATCTGTGCCGCCCCTTCAGCTGAGGCATCTTCTGTCTGGATCACCTGATTGGGAGAGAAAACTGTATATAATAAAATTATACACAATAAAATGTCCATGACATGCAGTCTCTGCTTGTATTTGGTGCTACATTTGTGAATAAAAACGTAAACTGTATAATCGTCTTTCCTAAGTGAGAGTGCAAAGATGTGGGGAAAAATGATTCACTCCAACCAACTGGATCTGACATTTTTGTCACATTTTTATTCCTTGAGGAAAATGTTGATTTTCTCAGTATTTCCTTTTCAAAAATCAGATTTGCATGCTGCTATGTTTGTGATTTTTTTTATCTCACGAAATCAGCTCAACGGCTTCAACCAATCGTGGTTCAATATAAAGAATGATATTATATACCTCTAATAAATTATTAGCAGTAGCCAAAAATTCAAGCTCACAATTTGCATATTCATAAAACCTTACATTTATTATCAGAGCTAAGGCGTTAAAGTGTTCCTAAATTTTTTTTTTTTTGAAAAAAGAAGAAAAAAAAAAAAACAATTTATGACTTCACCCTGAGCACAAACTGGTGCCTTTACTTAGACTGGTGGGAGGAGTTACCATTTGGGAGGTGGAGCTATGAGCCTGTAGCCCCTCCTCCTGCACAAGCTGCACATGGTTGGTGAGGAAGTGCTGCTGGAACTCGGCTTCGGAGAGGAAGGACAGCGAGCAGACGGCGCAGGCAAACACGGATCCCTGCTGGCTCACGTGTTCGCTCGACATGTGCTGCTGCAACTCCTGCTCGCTGCTCAGAGCACGAGGACAGTACACACACCTCCACACAACAGCATCTGACAGGAACACACAAATCAATGTGTCTACGAGCCAAACGTTTTACGAGAAGCTGGAATGCTTCATCAGATTACACTGCTTACACTACTAACATGGGTAACAAGATCCACCCAGAATGTGCATTAAGAAACACATGAAGTCTTGACATCCAAGTATTAGGCCACAAAAGGTGAGCTTTTGGTATATTTTCTTGTACACCAAGCCTTCAGGGACACCCAGATTTCAATTTTGCCAAAAAAAAAATCCCAGCATCTGTACGATATTTACCTGCCTGTGCCTCCTTTTCACCCTCTTCAGTCACAGTACGAGTTTCTTTAAAAATAATAACAATAATAAAATTGTTATGCATGAAACTGTAATGAACTGAATTACAGACAGGCATTAAGCAGACAGCCCGAGGCACCGGGGTCCTTCCTCACCTGGGTGTTTGGTTATGTTGTGTTTAAACAAGCTGCTCCTGTTGCAGAAGGTCTTGTCGCAGATCTTACAGTGCAGAAGGTGTGAAATCGAGCGACCGCCCTCCGCCGTCACCGCGTCCGGGTGTGTGGTGCGATTGTGGTACCACAACCCTGAGAGAGTCTGATACACACAGAGCAAAGATGCACACAAATATTACTGACTTACATTCATTACAGCCTGACCAGAAGACCTGGTGCAAAGAAACCAATCCAAATGTCGTGCTTTAACAGTGATTAACGCTTGTTCTTTAAGAAAAGAGATTTAAACTATTTCCAAGCGTTCAGACTTGTTCAGACCATGTGGTGAGGTGATTTGCTCGCCTGGTAGGATTTGTGGCAGCTCTGGCAGCTGTAGGGTTTGCTGCCGTCGTGGACGCTCATGTGTTTCTCCAGCTGAGCCGCGGTGTTCAGGATCTTATTGCACTCAGGACACTGGTGCAGCTCTTTAGGGTGAACCTCCTGAATATGTTCTCGAAGCTTCTCCAGACAACTGAAGCTCACTCGACACTTCTGACAGTCGTGCGGGTCTGAGATATCTGTCAGGGAGAGACGGGTTTTAGGTCAGAGTCAGGATTAGTGGAGTGTTTAAAATCATTGCTGTATAGTAGTAAATTATAGATACAGAATGCAATAACTGTGTGTGTGTGTGTGTGCTCACTGTGGAAGGTCTGCAGGTGTACTGAGAGCCCGTTGGCCTGTTTGAATCCTTTCCCACACTCTCTACACACGTACGGTTTGTCTCCTGTGTGTGTGCGCACGTGCCGCGTCAGCTCGATGGACTGCGCAAACGTAGCCGAGCAGTACTGACACGAGTACATCTTACCTGAGACAGGTAGAGACAGGCAGACACGTGTAAAGACAAGTAGAGACATATAGACACAAGTCAGGTATAGACAAGTAGATGAGACATAGGAAGAGACAGGTAGAGGAGACATGGGAAGAGACAGGTAAGGACAGGCAGAGACAGGAAGAGGAGACATGGGAAGAGACAGGTAAGGACAGGTAGAGACAGGTAAAGGAGATAAGGAAAGAGACAGGTAAGGACAGGTAGAGACAGGTAAAGGAGATATGGAAAGAGACAGGTAAGGACAGGTAGAGACAGGTAGAGGAGACATGGGAAGAGACAGGTAAGGACAGGTAGAGACAGGTAGAGGAGACATGGGAAGAGACAGGTAAGGACAGGTAGAGACAGGTAAAAGAGATAAGGAAAGAGACAGGTAAGGACAGGCAGAGACAGGTAAAGGAGATATGGAAAGAGACAGGTAAGGACAGGCAGAGACAGGTAGAGGAGACATGGGAAGAGACAGGTAAGGGCAGGTAGAGGAGACATGGGAAGAGACAGGTAAGGGCAGGTGGAGACAGGTAGAGGAGACATGGGAAGAGACAGGTAAGGGCAGGTAGAGGAGACATGGGAAGAGACAGGTAAGGGCAGGTGGAGACAGGTAGAGGAGACATGGGAAGAGACAGGTAAGGACAGGCAGAGACAGGTAGAGGAGACATGGGAAGAGACAGGTAAGGACAGGACAGTTGTGTTGCATGTTTGGTGTGTACGTGTTGTGTGCTGTTGTACCCTCTGAGTGTTTCTTCTTGGTGTGGTAGGACAGCGCGGCGGCCACGGCGAAGCTCATGTCACAGTGCTTGCAGCGGTACGGTTTCTCCCCTGTGTGCAGCCGCATGTGGTTCTTCAGGGACGAGTTGGCGGCGAACTTGGCGCCGCATTCCTCACACGCGTACGGCCTTTCCTCCAAATGCTCAGTGCGTCTGTGGTACAACAGACCTGCAACACAACAGCAAACTTAAAATATCCGAGTGCACACCTGCTGATCCAGAATCATTTTTTTCACTTATCTCCTTCAGCTATAGGAATGAGCAGCAACTGATTCCAGATCAGTGCTGTGATAACTTACACCAGGTTGTTCTGATGACAATTTAATAGGGAGCTGAAAACGTGAGAGGAGTTGCTTTAAAGGAGCAATCAGTAAAATGTCACACACACTACATACTCGTGAAAATGTGAAATGAAGTGTAATAAACTTTCTTACATTTTATTGTAAACATATATCTTTGCTGTGTTCATGTAAGCTATCTTAGCTATCTTAGCTATCTTCAAATTATAGTAGAGAATGCAGAATCTGTTTTTTTTCTTTAATTTATCGTTGCAGTGTAATATACAGTCTTACGTTTGAGCAAGAATATTTGGAAATTCTATCAAAATTCTGAGAGATACAATTCTATGTACCCGAATATAATTATGATAATATTATAAATAATATATTAAATGTTTAATGCCAGAATTTTCCTTTAACTTTCACATACAGACCAAAACCGTGAGTGTGTGTGCGCTCACCTGAAGGGTGTTTAAATGTTTTTCCACAGATCTCACACGACACTGGCTCTACTTTCTTCCTCTTAACCGGAGGGCCGTTGTGAGTCTCGGCTCGGTGCTGCTGCAGGGCTGTGACTGACGGGAACACGGCGGAGCACTCGGCGCAGCGCTGCACTCTGTCCGGACAGAACGCACACTGCTTCTTGTGCTTTAGCAGACGACACTTGAAGTCGAAGGTCTTGTTGCACCACTGGCAGCTGTAGGACACGACGACACCCTTCCTCCTCCTGTGTGTGTGATCTTCATCCTTCTCCTCTTCCTCCTCCTCTTTCTCTGAGCCTGCCGTCTCCTCATTGTTTTCCACTTCTATTTAAAGGTACAATCAGTGATTTTAGCTGGTACTTATAAAACTTTCCCTTCAAAGCCACACCCCCAAAAACACATAAGTTCAGTCTAGACATTTTGAATGCTAGTGCAAGAGGAGGAGCTTTTGGAAGCAGAGACGTCTCTTTGTTCTGATTCGTTAGATGGTTCTGGTTCACGTCATCATCATCATCATCATCATCATCACAGCCCAATTACAGGTTCTTGAGTGCCACAGAGTGTGAAGTTTCTTTTCTGATCATATATTTTATTAATATTTTACTGATATTCTAATCAGAAGTTTATTGACATTACAAAAACTATTCTTAAATTTTGCTAACCACACCTTTAAGTGTGAAATATACTGTAAACAGTGCAAGTAGGGTTTTTTTAATCTTTGTTAAATTTGTTATAGAGGAAAAAAAATCCCATCTGCAGTTTTTTCTTTGATTAAACACTGGATTAAAGTTATAGCCTACTGTACATTATAAATTATGAAGCCTTACCAACATGTCTGAGCTCCTCGATGAGGACAGAAAGCTGGGGGAAGCTCGCCTGGCTCATGGACAGGAGATGGCAAAGCGGCTGGACGTGCTGCGACTCTCTGCTCAGTACTCGGTCCAAAACCTGCTGCACGGACTCCGTTCCTCCATCAGCACCACGGCAGCTCTGCAGGAACTGACAATTATGCAAGAGGTTCATGTCAAGCTCTAACGCATTCATGTCATATCAGTTAATAACAAGTTTCCAATCTGTAAACACTGTATCAAACCCATAATTACATAATTATTCATAATTATAAGTTGTACAGTTTCGGAAAGATGTGTATGACATCATGTTATGAGCAATTGTGACTGAAGCTATAGGGTGTTCCTATTAAAGTAGTTGGAGCAGTACTGAGGGGTTTTGCAGTTTCTTGGTAACATGCATTCTTTTTTTTTTTTTTTTCCCTTATTAATACCAAGAGAGAAAAAAGAGAGACTGGTGACAGAACAACTGTTTATAGCTACTATGTATGACATGTTCTTATTTAATGAATAACAAATTGCTGTGTTATAAAAGAATTAAAACACTTCAGGGTGTGTTGCTATAGGAAAATAATCAGCTTCATGGTATAACTCCACCACTCCATCATTGATTATTTTCCTATTACAGCATGCTCACTTTCTTTATTTCCCCATATATTTTATCATATAGTGAAAATGGAGTCCCATAACGCTGTTTTAACCAGAGAGACTGCTACAGGAAAGAAACTGTTCCGATGTTGTGCTGTTTTTGTAATCGGTGACCTGAAACGCCTTCCTGTTAGCAGTTTTTGGAACAGACTCTGTGCACGGTTTGAGGTGTCAGGCATGATTTTTCCCGCTCGCCTTCGCATTCTGGAGACGTGCAGGTCAGGTAGCGGAGGCAGAGCGCAGCCCACGGTGCTCTGAGCCATCTCGACAAATCTACAGAGAATCTGAGACTAATCTGTTCGATTAGCAGTGTACTTCACACACGCTCACCTCAGTGACGTCTTTATCGTGGTCCAAACCGCCCACGGCTCTTTCCAGGTCAGGGATTTCATTGATTGTTTCCAGAATGAGCTTTTTGTGCTTGAACAAGGCATCCACTCGGGCAACTAGAGACAGAAAAAAACGTAAAACACAGTACAGAGCTGCAGCAAGACTACTGGCAGTGATACGATAGCTCAGTAGGGATTTAGATGTGTTACATTTAGAAGGAATTAGAGTCCTGAGTACTAAGACGCATGTACAGTATGTTCATGTTTGACTTCTCAGTTTGAGGAATAAATCAAATTCTGAAACCATACAAAAGAAAAAAAAAACAAGTCATTATACCAGTGTGTATGAGTTCCTGAGCTTCTGGCTTCGCTCTGATTTCCTGCGTGACGAGTCGGAGCTCCGGGTTGTGAGTCGCGGCCCAGAACAGGAGCCTCCATACCGTCAGAGGCTGAACCGAACCTCCATCCAGAGCAGCTCTGAGCAGCTTCTCCACTTTCCCGTCAGCCTCTTTCTGCAGGACCTAGACACACACACACAAACACACACAACACACACACATGATTTACTTAAGTAGTGAGCAATAGACAGTGTCTTAATTTGGTGGGAGTGACTGCACAGGGATTAAGTAAGTAAGTAAGAGTAAGATATTCCTTTATTTGTCCCGCAGTGGGGAAATTGCATTTAGCAACAGCAGGGGTACAGTACAGAAAGAGTATGCAGACAAGAACAAGGTAGATTAAAAACTATTCTGTACATAAATGGCTTAAATAGTGCTAAAAGCAAAAATCCTAACACAAAACAAAAAAGGGAGAGGGGTATATACACATAAGTACAGGTTGGTTGAGAATAGTGTAGCTTGCCAGTAGTGTGACGGTATTGCACATTAAAATATTGCACACTGATATTGCACATAAATGTGAGTGTAAATACTGCACTGAGAGATTATATAATATTACAGAAGTATAATATAATGCAATAGTTTATTATAAAGTAAGGTAATAGTTTAACAAGTATCTAAGGGAGGTAATTTCAGGTGAAAGATTGGGTGATGTCATATCATCAAGCTTGTGACTGGCTGATCAATTTTAGCAAAATCTGAGCGTTCATGAGACTAGCCCAGACTCTTTTTGTTTGATTATTGTTAGGTTAATGCACAAATTATAAGATATACACTGCATTACACAGCTTTGTAAAATCACAGCAACTGCTAGAGATGTGCAAAAAAGCACATTACTGTCCGAAAAACTTTTTTATCTTTAAATTAGGAAGTGTGTGAAATGTGTGTTACCTCTCTCTGGTCAGACGAGATGCTAGGCCCTTCCTCCAAACTCCGCCTGATGATCTGAGCCTCCAGGTTCAGCGCACACAGTCTGTTCTGGAAAGTTCTCAGCAGCGACACACCAATGCGGTCGTCCATCCTCTTATCTGACAATCACATACAATAAAAAGTGTTAAAGTGAAACAAATAATAATGACTCAGTGTGTGTGTGTGTGTGTGTGTGTGTGTGTGTGAGAGAGAGATATTTCCCACTTTGTCACATTTTGACAGGATACCTGCAGTATTTGTGCTGCTGTCCTCCGCCTCCTTTAGCAGCAGCAGTACAGACGTTTCCTCTATTCCTCTCTCAGTCAGCGTTCTCACCAGCTTCCTCAGCACCTGCTCCTGATTCTGCTCTCCACTGCATTCCAGCAGAACCTGCAACATGGAATTCATCCATAAAATTAATATCTTATAAGTATAATTTTTCCAAATAATTAATAATGCACAGTATCCAATAAACCCTTAAAGAACACTTGAAGACCTTTTTTCTACGAGTGTAGGTTTGGATAAGGTTTTGGATTAAACCCATTCATTTCAACTGAGCAGTCAAACAAGGCAAAAATCTTGTGACGTGCCTCTGGGCCCGTACTCCTTTAGCCGGCTGTGGGGCGGAAATTTGAGGTATTTGTAATGCTAAACACCTGTAGAGAATTATAAAAAGGTTTTTTGGTTAGCCCCTTCTGTTACCCTTTTAGCCTTCTGTTATTTTCAGTTGGTTCTTGTTATTCTTTTGTTATCTTTGTTTTTGTGTATTAGTTAGTTTGGGGATTTACCTATGTTTGCACTGTGTTAATTATGTATTCCTTATTTACGTTGAGGTTCCGAGAGTAATGTTTTTCCGAAGCGGTGCTTTCCCTATTTACTGATGTTGTGTTGTAAATTCTATTTTTGTTAATAAATACTTTGTTTGATTTACAATTGTTCTTGTTGCCTCCCTCATTTGTCATGGCATTGAGCCGGCCGTGACAACCTATTAACACTATAAACTATCAATAAAATTTCTAAAACTGTGGATCCCCTGGATATATTTCACAGACGTCAGTTTGAGAATCCTGGACATAGAGCACTGCATTAACAACAAGGCAGATGAGAGCAATTAAACTGGCTGGTCTTGTGTCCAAAATGGCATCCTACCCAAGTGCTTGATGGCTACTCTGCATCCATTACACTACTGACTGTTTGGACACAGACCTACTGCAGCGAATTGCGGGATTTCGGTAGTGCTAGTGTGTTACACTGAAACGACTGCTGCACACCTGCTTTACGTCTTCGCTCTTGCATCTATCTGCTGTCCGTGTGAGCAGTTCAGAGATGTTCTCCACACCTGTGAGGTAGTCAGTCAGGTCTGAAGCGAGGTCACGCTGATATCCGGAAGACCTGGCAACCTCGGTCACAGATCCCCCTTTGACTGAAAGAGCGTAAGTATGAACTGTCCTCAGACAATGGAATAGGAACATGTGTGAGATTAGTTCAGCTACTGTAAGTATTTACAAAAAGAGGACAATTATAGGACATATGACCACATTAATTAAAAAAAGCTGTGATTTGCAGCTGCACTACTATCAGAGCTGCTGTTATAGAAAATTAATCAGCACCTTCTGACCAATCAGAATCGAGAATTCAGCAGCACTGTGGTATAAATGGTATATAAAATGATTTTGCTTATTTGTGGGGTTAATCAGTTTACCTTTGAGGTCCGGTCCTGTCTGCTCCTTCAGCACCACCTCCACTGACTCCAGATCAGGCTTTATGCTTTTAATCTTCTCCAGCAGCGTAACAACAGCCTGGACTGAGACGTCACGGCCATCATTGTCCTGGTCCAAGAGGCGCTGGAAAACCACGTCCACACCTGGATCTCCTTCAAAACACTCCAGCAACATCTGGGCAGGAAATGATAAAGATCAAAGGACTTCACTAACAATACAAATGTGGAACTAATCTGAATTACATACATCACCTTATTAGCTAACTCAATCATTATTTAGGCAGGTAATAATCAGGTGTGCTGTCATCCTTTTACAATCCTGTCTCCGCTGACACTGATCAATGCAGACCTCAGTGCTATGATTGTGCACTTATTTCAGTATTGGGATGATTGAGAAATAATTATGTCCTCAATTCTCACATGCTGTTGCTGGCTTGAAAGTGCGTTCCAGGTGCGAAGGATGTTGATCCATGGCTGGATGTCCTGCAGGGTCCTTATGAGATCGTCCCGTTTGTGAGAAAGAAGCTCCACAGCACCATCTTCTGATCAAATGAAGTTACACACCACAACTCTGATCAGTTACTGACATACAGATGAGTTTTTTTGTAAATATTTACAGATTATAGCTCATTATGGCTACACTAGATAGAATAACAGACTCCTTTTTAATGAAGCATCTTCAGTGATATTTGTAATAATTAATAAAGTGTCCAAATTAGGGTTATTCGGTGTTAAACTGTGCTTAATGAATAGCTTAATTATTCACTCATTCATCTTTAGTAAGCATTTTTTCTGTGTCAGGGTCATGGTGGATCCGGCGTCTTTCCCAGGAACACTTGGCGTGAGGCGAGAATACATCCTTGACAGGACATCAGTCCATCGCAGAGCACCATGCACATGCACACATTCACACTTTAGCGTAACCAATCCACCTACCAGCAGGTTTTAGATGGTGGGAGGAAACCGGAGAACCCAGAGGAAACCCATGCAGACACAGGGAGAACATGCAAAAGAGTAACCTGAGCTCAAACCTGGAACCCTGGAGCTGTGAGGCAGCAACATCACCCATGGCACCACCGTGCTGCTACAGTTTAAACAGTTAAAGTATAATAAAAATGAATAAATAAATAAAAATCACCATTTTTTGACTCCAGTCTGTTTCTTGGACTCTTCGTATTGTCCCCATGTCCCTGTAACACAAACTCTTGTCCAGAAGCATCAAGTTGTCTTGGCTCTTCTCTTTCACACAAAGGAACATCCCTGTGATTTTTTAAACCCTGAGCATCTTCAGACTGTTTCACAAGCTCGTCCAGGATGTTCTTACAGCCGACAGCCACGTCAAACATCTGCAGGCTGTCTGCGGCGGCGATGACACGCGTGAAGTCGTGTTTGCCCGGCAGCAGTCTGCCCGAGTAGGCCATGTCCAGCAGAGAGGAGAACTCCTGCGCCGTGACCACTGCCGTGTCGATGGAGATGCTGTCTGAAGTCTCGAGGAGAGACTTAAAGAGCAGGCTGGAGGCGGCAAGGACCACTTTGTGCGCCGGATGAGCCACGTCCCCCACCAGGATGGTGCAGTCACAGAACTGGGACTCTTTTCGCAAAGTCTGCAGCTGCTGCATGAGCTGTCGGCTGTAGTTCGGGAGCTCCATGATACACCTGTGCAGGTGAGAAAGTGAGAGTGGGTACATCATTTTTAAAATTGGATTTGGGGTTGGATACAGGACAGCATGTTTTTTTTTCATGGGTAGAAAACTGTACTATTACTTGTTACTGGAGTGGGTGGTACTTATATTATAATTATATACTGTAAAATCATCTTAATCTTACATTCATTCTTCTATTTTTTAAGGTTGTATTGCTGTTCAGCTTATTAAAAACAACAACAACAAGGCTTTCTGTAATCCATATACAGCTGCAGAACAATGAATTGTGACCTGACTGATGACTTGCACGTGAGAAACTCGTCATTCGGAGTAAACAGCCAAACATAATGTTAAGAGACACCACATTTTTTTCACAGGTCTTAAAGCTAGACTTTGTCATAGTTATTTTGTTGTGTGTTTGTTTGTTTGTTTATTTGTTTTTTGGTGTGTGTGTGTGGGTCAGTAGTTTTTATGCACCTCATATATCCTAAAAGTCTGACCTTTAACAAGAAGAAGAAGGTTATTTAGGATTATTTAGGGTTATTGTTACAATAAAACAAACCAGAAAATAATACTGTGTGAAATACTTTTGCTGTTTTTTTTAAATATGCAAATTGGTACATATTAAAGGATCTACTGTCTCATTTGCATATTTAAACTCATTTGTATATGACTAGAAAATTCTTGCAGGGTATTTATCCTGGACAGGTTTCATTCTCAAACTGGTTAATGAGCAGATAAAAGCTCAGAAAATATCATTTACCTTTCAGGACATGGAATAATATAGCTCCATGCACTGAATAACTGTTAATTAATGAAGTTAATGAGGCTTAATTTGAAGAGAGAAGGGGCGCACAGAGCCTGTAATGTTCCTTCATGAACCGGTTTCCATAATACTGTCTCTAACTCATTCACCATGACTAGCTGCTCACTAGGCTAGCTAATTTAGCAAACCAGCAATGAGTGTTAACGGTTGCTAAAAAACAAGCTAAAGTGCTATACACATTATTTAAAGTCTTTTTTTCTTTTCTTTCTTTCTTTCTTTTTCTTTTTTTTTTAAACACAGCACTGTACACCTAACGACCATTCTAACTTCCTCATTACCTTCAGTGTTATTCAAATAATCCGGGTCTTTATTTAAACTCCACCGAAGAACAACATTTCTCCCGGCAATAAAGATTCCTGATTTTGAAAATGGCGACTCGTTGAACGCGACAGTGCGCATGCGCGAGTTCTACTACAACGCCAAGTACAAATGCAATTTTGGACCATGTGCAAATTTTATTTAATGTCTTTACACACACACACACACACTCTCTCTCTCTCTATATATATAAATAATATATCTATATATATAAAATTTAATGTCTTTATATTTATATATAACATAAATTTTTATGTGTATGCATCTATATATCTATACTATGTGTATGGGTTTTTTCCCCCTTTTTTCCTGATTTTGATCTACACAGTTGAGTTAAATCTTTGTTAATCAGTTACTATAACCCTCTGCCATCTTCACTACTTAATCATGTTTCACTTTTTCCCTCTCTCTCTTTCTCTCTCTTTTCCCCCCTGAGCACGTGCTTGTACAGCCCTACTCAAAAAGGGCTAAGTATTTAATCTTATAATCTTAATAAAGTCTTAACAAAGACTTCACCCTTCTATGTCTCTGAAGAAGGGTGGTGATGGTGGTACTGGGGTTACAATAATAATAATAATAATAATAATAATAATAAAAATGTTGGAACTTACAAAGGCAACAGATTATCTACGTCATATATACATATATACAATAAACATCAATATTTATTCATATATCTGAATTTATTTGATTTTGGTCATATCTAAGTCTATGAAGAAATCTACAATATTTACAAGAGTGCAAAAGCTTACTGTGAAATCTGGAGTTACAACAGTGAGAATATTACTGAGAGAATTCTACAGGAAGAACAAATAAAGTATTAGTGAATATTCCTGTAACATTCAGAAACGCTTTTGAACTGTTATCATTCTCACATTTAAATTACTAGTATATCTGAGCATGTGAAAAAAAAGGAACTTTATTTCCCATATGAAAGATTTACAGAAAAGAATATTACACACGTCTGCATCATATTTCAAGTAATAGCAGAACATAACTATTGTGTAGGGTTTCATTTATTTTTTTCCTCATTTAGGAAATTATTCTTCCATGTCGCTCCACAGATTGCTTTTACTGAAGTTTGATTTTTTTTTATCTTTTATTTTTTGGTGAAAAAAAATTCGTTTTCAATTGTAGCTACACAGACACATTTTTAATATTGAAGTTGCTCATGCATTCTTCATGAATATCTGAGAGACACTGCAGTGTGTAACCATGTGACTGCTGAATGAAATATTTTCTGGAAGCTTTTACAGAAACTAAAATATCAAGGGCGTCTAAACATCAATCCATCGTCTCGAGATAATATGACACTGCCACGAAGAACAAAGACGCTGTTATATAAGGTGTCGACCCGTATCTGTTCACAGTCATGGTGTGCACTTACAGAATGCATCAACAGCTTGAAATATTAAAAGCCAACACACGTGTTTTTTAGTTTAGTTTTTTTTTTTCTTCAAAGCAAAGACAGACAACTTTAAAGGAATTGCAACTTTAAGTTACAAGGCAACCAAAAAAATAAAAATACCAGACTCTAAACAAATCTGACTTTATTCTCTCAGTCAACTTCTCAGTCTAATTCAAGCTTTTTTTTTATTTCACATGGATGCTGTTGGTGTTCATCACATCCAGAGCCTCCATCAGTGTCCTAGTAGTCCAGTACCTGCAGATTTAAACACGTTTGTTAGTACACAAGCCAAACGCTACCTAATGGCCTCTGTTTGTGGTTCGCAGATTTAGGACACAGCGGAACAATTAGTCCATGACAGGAACGGTCTTATTTACTGCAGCTGACTGTGCAACACACTCAGAAGCGATCAAGCCTGCACAGGGGAAGTTAAACACTAATGAGGGCCCTAGTGCCAGCTATTTGCTGGGTCATATCAAATAAAACTTCACGTACATTACCATTACATTTAATAACAGTAAATTACATTCATTCATCTTCAGTAAGCACTTTATCCTGATCACAGTCGTGGTGGTTTCAGAGCCAATCCCAGGAATACTCCGGGGATGGAATACCAGTCCATTTCAGGGCAACGCTCACATACTGATTCACACCTAGGAGCAAGTTAGAGTAGCCAATCCACTTAATGGCATGTTATGGGGAGGTGGGAGGGATGAAACAGTTTCCTACCTTTAAATCCTTCTTCAGGCAAACAGACTGGGGTGGGGGGAGAAAACAGAAAAAGCAAACATTTAATATCACAGAAACACAACAAAACGTACAGCAAAGATAATAACAGTACACTAAATATTTCAGATAATCAATAAGGTGTGGAATATTAAGCGTTGGATATCATTCTGCATTAAGGTTTGTGTATATTTAGATATATTAAGAGTGCTTACCTTGGTACGCATCATCCATAGCTGCGTAATCTGCAATTGGCTCATCAGCCTACAGCACAAAACAGGGGTCAGGTATAAGCAAAGTGAATCACTTCAATTCGCCTGATCGTGAACAAAAAAGTAGAGAAGGCTAGGATACAGTACTACCTTTAGACAAATAATGCTTTCTGGAAAGACTCCAAGGCTTCCTAGCGTGGCCGAGTCGTCGGTTAAAGATCGGCCATCTATGGACAGGTTTTGGTCAAACGGAGCGACAGAGAAGGCGTGCATGATCTTTGGGGGGGAAAAAAAAAGCAGTTAGGACAGAACTGCAAAAGCGTCTCGAACTGACACACCTGAGTTATCAGCACATACCTGGATCTTGAGTTCCTTCAGGGTCTGGTTGGCGGAGACGATGAGGGCTTTCTCACCGCGCAGCTTCCTGTGCCGCATGCTCCGCCGAATCCCTGATTTCCCCAAAGCAGCAGCAGAGGAGGACGAGGACGAGGAGGAGGAAGAGATGGCGATGGCAGGACTCACTTCACTCAGCTTCTGCCGCTTCGCTCCGTCCTCAGACTGCGGTACGGAAAGACAAGAAGGACACACTTTAAGCACAGACTTCAGGTTTTAAAATCACGATAAACTGCTTCTGCTTACTAACGCTATATTGGCATTTAACTAAGAATTTTCTGTAGTATGTAACTTTTTTGTAGCATTATTCTCTAATAGCTGGAGCACACAACTGTAACAAATATGCAGCATTATTTATTAAAGCTACTTTTATTAAAAATCTAAGAAGCACCGTTGATGAGCCTGTAAGGAAAAGTCACTCTGGAAAATGTTTTGAGATTTCTATTAGATTCAAGATTTCTATTAGCCATCTTCAAGTTGCTAAATCCCTAAAAGTTACATACTGCTGCTTTAATGAGGTGGAGATTTTGTTTAAGAAGGTTCAGTCAGGTTACCTGATTGAAGTCTGGGTCTTTTTCTCCTTCTATTTTGGGCTCTTCTCTCTCATCCTCTGCTTCAGACCCACTCATACTGAACTCAGGAGCAGCCTCTTTAATCATCTACACAGAAAAAGAAACAGAGAAAAAAAAAATGAAAGAAGACAGTGAAACGTTTGTAATGTCACAGTGCATGGAGACTCCAGAGGGAAGCTGGAGAAGGAATATTATAGACATACTGATGGTCAAATTTGTGGTTCAGAACAGGAAGGCTGACCTTCTTGCTGTCGATGACTTTGCGCACATAGACAGTGGCCTGAGCGTACTCCCGCAAGTCCCTCTGCTGCTGGAATATGAAGCCCTCGCGACATTCTCGACAGAGCTCTGACAAAAACACACAATGTTACATCACACATCTCACTCATTACAGCGTTGCTTCTCTTTCTCGGTCATGGAGATCCACCAATCTCCACAGTGCAGCAATTAACCCTGGTCAAATACACATGATTAATATCAATGACCGATTATCAAGCCGTCACCCAGGTATCAGGCTGTGTTTACCAGGCTGGGTGTGATACTGCACATTCCCATTGTCTTGCACTGGGTCGTGGATCCTGCATATGGAGATGGGCTGGTCCACCAAGAACAGCCTGCAGATCACCTCCCATTCAGCAGGCCAGAGCAGAGCTACACTGTGCAACGACAAACACACACACACACACACACACGCACGCACGCACACACACACACACACACGCACACACACGCACACACACGCACACACAGACGAGGATGGTCTTAAAACCATGGCTTTACTAGCACTAAAAGCAGACCGAACCACATTATGGTTAGAAGTTACTCACTGCTGGGCGTCTCCCTGAAGCAAGGAGTCGTAGGTGAACATGAAGCCGCCATGAGGACACAGCAGGATGCTGTTTCCTATGCTGGACACCGGGTTCGACTTGGCTGGCTTCCTGTGATGGTGTGTGTGTTAATGGAAATCATGGAAAAGGTAAATATATTGTTTTAGCCATCAGAGAAATCAGGAAACATTCGCCAGCTCATTAAGCATGCTCCTCCATCTACAGTGACGCCCAAAACTTTCCGATTAACATTTCTTTTAAAACTTTCGAGTACTGCATATAAAATATGAATTCACCTGATAAATTTCCTCCACTCATCAACAAAGAATAATGGCACAATGTAGAGAATATCGGTGTCCTGCAAACACACAGATAGACAGCATTTAGGACATGGGAATAAATATGGTGGGAAGACACATGCCTCTGTCACTCATTTCTAAAATCCTGAAAGAGCAATATATTTCATATACTTTATTAGATAAGAATAAAGTAAGAGTAAAATTCACCCTAAATTGTAGAATTGCTGCTCACTGTAGAGGAAATAAGCTCGTACCTGGGGCCACTTCTGCAGTGAAGGACGATTCTTCTCGTGGAAAAGATTGAGGAGAGAGCTCTTTTGCTCGTTGGCCATCATTCGATTCAGAGCCTCATTCTCTTTACCTTCCCTCTCCAACCTCTAAGGGGAAAAAAAAAAAAACAAACACATTTAAATGAACAGTCTTAGGCACATGCAAAAGAAATGCTGTAGAGCAAAAATGCCTTCAAAAATAATGAAATGAAATGTTTCTACATTAAAAAAACACTATAAAGAGCAGTAAACAGTAATAAACAAAGAAATTGAAACAAAGTCAATATTTGGTGTGACGATCCTTCGCTTTAAGAAAAAAAAAAAACAGTAGTCTCAGGTGCAGTGTGTGCAGTTTTATAAGGAAATGAGCTGGAAGTGTTACTGAGCATCTTGCAGAAGCAGCCACAGTTCTTCTGGAGACTTTGACTGTCGACTCGCTTCTTATTTCTGCAGCGAAACCCAGCAGCCTTCATTATGTTTTTATCTGAAAAGTGTCTCTTATGGAATCTGCTGCTTTCTTTACTGACATACAAACATTTTTCTGTAACATTTCATTTTGTCCTGAAAAACTAATGTTTGGAATCTAAAATGTTTTTGTACTGAATCAATAATGTAGAAGTCATAAAATAAACATCTATAACAAAGTTTGTACTAAAAAAAAAAAGGGTGCCTAAGACTTTTGCACAGTGCTGTATATCAGTCAACATCCTCTGGAGTTTTTATTTTAAATGCTGCAACAGTGCAAAGTGCTGAGTCAGTGAGTCAAATATTTGTGTGCAGTTCCTGAATGAAGAATAATTAAAATGTCGTTGTATCTCCATTTTAAAACTGTACATTAAACACCACAGAATATCATTTTAGGCCAGCTTCATCACAGCTAATGTGTGGAAGCAGACAGTAAATTATGCCTGAGATTTCTGGCGCTATTTTACTGTGTGTAATGATGATGTGTGTGTGTGTGTGTGTGTGTGTGTTTACCATGCACTGCTGGCAGGGCTCCTGTTGCTGCGTGAATTCCGGCGCTTTGGGGAAATAAACCTTCAGCTTGCTCCATACCTCACCCGTGACCAGCCGCCTCTCACTCTCCTGAATACTCAGACCACCTGGAGGGGAAACAGAGGGGTCTCACACACACACACACACACACACACACACACACACACACACACACACACACACACACACACACACAGGTTCTTGACACGTTACAGGTGCAGTGCTTCTCTCAACATATACATACATATATGTCTATTATGAGCAGGTTATATAGTTGTTATAAATGTTTTGTAGACGTCTTGTTCAAACACGGCGTTACAAAAAGGACTAACCGTGAGAGCAGAGAATGTCTTCATTAAAACTCTTCATCTCGTCGTCATCTCTGTCATTCTCCTTCACACCATCTGTTTATAGAGAAGGGAAAAACAACAATCCTGTAAGTCTCAAATGCACACACTACAATGGTAAACATTATATGTGATAAAACTGATGTTTTTAATCCAAATAAATTGAATTCCTACTGAGATTCTAAATGTTTATATGTATCATGTACACTAAACAGGCTAATGTAACTCTAATCAAATGTACAGCGATGTGAAGGGCATTTAGGGTCAACATTTTCATAACAAACGAGTGTAACACAAGGTGTTAATTAATTAGCTCATTATGAGTTTTCAATCACCTTACTGGGCTTCGACAATTTATATTCTTTCACTATTAGAAGGTAAAAAGAAGAATTCATGCCCTGCATCATTCTGCCTTGATATATTAGTTGTGTTATTTTTAAATCTACTAAAATGTATAACGTGTATTTTGTCTCCTTACACAACCATTTTCTTTTCCTCTTCCTTTGTTTTTTTTTTTTTTTTCATCATGATGCAAATGCACACGTGCAGAAGGTACACAAAGAAACCAATTGTGAAACTAGATTTACAAGGTTATACCGAGATTATTTTTCTATTTAACAGATTATTGAGATTAGCCCTGATTCGATTACTGTATTTTGGTACAGAGTTGCAGGTTAAGTTGCAGATTTATGAGTCTGCAGCTAAATATCATCTCGCTAGTGAGCGAGAGAGAACGTCCATGTTACCTTTTGCACTTGTGGAATTTTCCCCGTTTGTTTTGCAGTCGCTGTGTTTGGTCTCCTCTTCCTCCTCCTCCAGCTGCTCCAGAGCCAGCTGCCTCCACTGCCTCAGAGACGCCTTCCCGATCCAGAAACCCTGTTCATTGCTAATACAAAATTTAAATCAGACTAATACCCAAAACTTCATCGTATATCCAGTGTTTTCATTTAAATCTAATCACAAATGTCTAACATCTGAAAGAGACTTAGACACAGACGTAGCTCTACCTTTTCAGCTGAGCCTTGGCCAGGTTGGTCACCTCTCTGTAGTCTTCATTGAGTTGGTTTTTAAGCCTCAGGACACGGCACCGTCGTGCTACACACTCTCTACACAGAAATGACCCTACGCAGCCCCAGAGCGATTATAATCACGCATTCACACGTTCTGACAGGCGAATCTAAAGTGCAAAACAAAGTGATTAGTAATCACTTCGATTAGTAAATATTAATAATCCTTACCGTCTATTCTGGGTCCTCCACCGTAGCGATTAAAGAGGATCTGAGCAGCACTGTGGGAGATGCGCTTGGCCTCGCTCAGGCGGTCTGGGTGCAACTTTCCATGCGAGCACAGGAAATGGCTGTTGTCAATCTCTTTGATGGCTGTCGAGTCATCCAGCCATTTTTTCAGCCACTCCACAGGGACAAACTCATACGGCTCATCTGCAGGGCATAACAATAATCCATACTGATCATCACAGGTTAATGCACTACCTCTATTTATTGAGTTCTTCGTTCTTTTTTTTTTTTTTTTTTTTTTTAAACATACCCTCTCGTGGAGGTAACAGCTCATAGAGCTCCTTGACCTCAACGTGTTTGGCTTTGCCCTTGTCCACGCTCTGCTTCCTCATATCCGCCATCTCACTGCACCATTCCTCAAACTTCTTGTTGTCCTGGTCCACAAGCTTCTGGAGGAAGGCTGTAACCAAAAATAAATAAATAAATAACACGCAGATGGAAAAAAGTGCAAAAAAAATCGGTTTGATATGTGTGATCCCTGGTCATACCTGGCACCTCCACACTGGTCTGGGTTTGGTCCACCTGCTCTTCCTGACGTTTATACACCAACATATAGGCGTTTCTTGAACAGTGAAAGCCTTTGCTATATTTGGGCTTCCGGGTCTGTGACTTCACAGTTTCAGCTGATGGACAAAAAAGAATGTTATTTAAAGGAAATGAAGCGTGCACTCATATTACACATTCCAGTCAATCGTTAAATTCACTGCTCTGCCGTTTACCGAGATCCTCCTCGATGCCCAGCTGGAGCTTCTTGCCTTCCATCTTCTCAATCTCCTCGTCATTGAACTTGTACCAGTCGTTGGTGCGAGCGTCTCGGACGTGAGCGATGTAGTGGCCGGAGTAGGCGCTCACGCCGCGGTGAATCAGCACAGCGCTCAGCTCGTACGTACACTTCTCCTCTAAGAAGGCAAAACAATTTAAATTTAATTTTAATTTAAAAAAAATATTCTAGGTGTTTATAGCGGACATTACATCATAATTAATATAAATAAAACACAGTAATAAGACTAAATAACAGATGTGTACTATGCACTGTAAATTAGCTGATTGAAAATCATTCACAGGAACCCATGATGTTATATACATTACATAATTTTACCTTCAGTTGGGGAAAAAAGAAGCTAAGTGTGCGGCAATACGGGGAAAAATACCTTTTCCTTCCAAAAACGGACTCATGTCAAGGACTTCTGGAAAACTAATGTAAGTGTTTAGCTTCTTCTTGTGACCGGACTGCCTAGAAACAGGAGAGAAAAAAAACAACCACCAGCATGTTATTCAAAGCAATTCTCGACTGAATAAAAAGAAAAATCCTCACAAGGGTTATACGTTGTGCTCCACTTTAAAATATTTTATCTTATCGAAATCAAATATGAGATTATCCAACCTGTTTTTAGAAGATTTTACACATTTCAGCTTTAAATTTCTATATTCTATTGACGGATAGTTCTGTTTCTTTCTAGAAATAAATGCTCAAAATTATAAAAATGATCTGCCAATAGAACTAAACTACTTCAAGCTTGAAATTAGTAAGAAATGTCCAGAAATAGAAACATCTAGCAGTTTAGCTATTTATTTATTTATTTATTACAATCTTATAATAGGAAATACTAGATACATTTGATTATATTTAAGATACTGTCACTTTTTCCCGTGTATATTCTACCGCAGTATTTCTCAATCCGGCAATCCTGCACAATATTAGTGTTTTCCCTGCTCCCAACTCACCTGATTCAACTTATCAGATAATTACCAAGCCTCAACTAGGCTCAACTGCATGAGTTAAAGAGGAAAAGCACCAGGCATGCAAGGACCACAATTGAGAAATGATGCTCTAGTGATATTTAAAAAGAAAGGTGGGGGGAAAAAAACACAAAAACAAACAAACAAAAAAAGAACACATGCTAAAGTCATCTAACCTATATAAAGTATAACGTATATATTAAATTGTTTGGCTGACCATCTATGATTGCTTGACAGAAATCTATTCCATTATGATAGGGACGTTTACCTATTAATAAGAGACTCATAACTATGAATAGTTTAAGCTAAAGAGTGTGTTGAGAGTTTTATTAAAAGTGGATGCAGTGAAATATTGCATTCCTAACATTCTCTGCAGGACTGTTCCAGACTTTAGTAGCCGAGTTGCAAGTAATAAAATAATAAAACTGTATGTAAATGGGCCCTACTGATTTTAATTTAGCATTATTAGGATTTTTTTGGCACGTTCAGTAAAAATGAGGTTCAGTAAACTCGCCTATCAAACACAAAGCGCATGAGCTGAAGGTTGAGAGTCCGCGGCAGGCTGTGGAGCTTAATCCGACGTGTAGCACACTGCTTGCTCTGACAGCTCTCGCAAAAGTAGCGGTTATCCCCGTCTAATTTCTCCTCCTGAACGACACCAGAGAAACAACAAGGACACGTCAGTCTCATATCACATCATCACATCGCAACATTCTCAAGAAAACCCCTACAAACCCAGAAATCTGAGGTTCAAGGGTGTTTTTTTTAAGTTAAAAAACAATTAAAACCATTTTCACTGCTTTTCCAAATTAATTACACCAAGTATACTGTGCTGATACGTATCCCATAAAATTCACAGCCCCTTATATCTTTAAAACTTTTAATTTTGTTCGTAGGGTACAAGGCTGCAGTCTGGAGACGTTATTAGGCAAAGAAGGGTTACCTTGAGGAACTCGGTGACGCACTCCGTCAGGTTTTTGTGCCCTTGTATATTTAGCTCCAGCTCGTAAAACCGAGACGGTAAAGCAGACGAACGTCCACACTGGTTACATCTGTCACAGAGACATAAATCAATCAAGATCGTCATACGTTAATAACAGCGTAATAACAAAGTGTAATAACGTAAAAATATTTAAAAAAAAAAAAACTTTGCTGCATTTCTTTATCAAAATTGCTCACATGAATACAAAATCCAGTGACAAAGTAATCCTACTCTTATACACATATAAAAGTCAATCACACAGACATATACAGCACAGTTTAATGAAGCATCACACTTGATGTGAGTAAAAAAAGAACGCTTTAAAAGTTCGAACAGGCACCAAAACTAATATTAAAGCACATAAACTCAGACATTTGACTTTATAAAACCCACCAATAAAGAGCGCTTTACCCCAGGGATCCCCTCTGTCTCAAATTCCTTCCAAGTAAAGAAAATTCTATGGTTTCTAACATTATTTAGGTGCAGCTCCTATATTCTGTCTGCTGTATTTAACCAGCTTCACTGAACTATGCTGTGATTAATTCTCATTATTATTTTTATTAGGGTTGCAGAATTTATTATTTTTCATCATTATCACAATACAGTAATTATGTAAAATAAAATAAAACTGTGCGGCTTTTATGACACTCTTATAATATTAATACTCCATAGTTTCAAAAAGATATATCATCTGAGATAAAATTTTATGCAGTAAAGGAATACGTTCCCACTCGCCAACACTCAGACGATATACTTTCTGCTCTGTGTTGTGAACGAGAATGTTAAGAAGCTTACACAGTAACGTAAGAAAACTGTCCACAGAACTGCTGCTGAATCACATTTTGGAGGTTTGGGTCCTTCTGCTTGGACAGAGTGTCTTCCAGGAGTGAAAGGAAGAGTTTGGAAAACTCCTGCGCATCCTAAAATGGCGAATGAGAAGAGGGTTGCGGTTAATTAGGAAAACACGATTCAAACAACGAGAATTACTAGCATTGCTCGGGTCTGTAATTGAAACTACTAATAATGAGAGCTGCATTTAATACTCTGGACAAATGTGATTTTTTTTTTTTTCAGAATATCTGATGCCCAAGATTATGGATCATTTCAAGACGGAGATCACGAGGTTTTACCTGCTGCTGCCCCGTATCCAGTCCCAGCGCTTTCACCAAACCCGAGGGGTCGATGTACCTTCTGTTGCTGTTCTGCAGCAAAGCAAACAGGTACTGCAGGTGTTCACATATCGTCTTCGGCTCATAATCTGTAGGTCCAGTTAAAATGAGGCTCAGTACAGCTTAATAAAACGTACAAATATTAATATCATCATTATTTAAATGCATACGATAACAATTTGGTTATATTCTGGAGCCATAGAGCTTTTTATTCCTCAAATTTCCACCAACAGAACACATTACGCAGGTCCACATGACATTATTTGTAGACCTACTTGGGACCCTCTGGCTATGCTTCATGGACCACTGGGGGTCTCCAGACCCTACTTTGAGAACCACTTCTCATCATTTAATCCTGCATGTTCAGAGTGACTGCTTCTTTATTAACAGGAGTGAAGTACAGACTCAGAGTGCAGAGTGCGCAGGTGCTGAAAGCCAGCTCACCCGACTCCGTGTTGTGCACCTCAGCTCGGGAACTGTGACACTGGTAAAGCATCTGGCGCAGCTCCAGGTTATGGAACCACACCTGGAGGAAAGTGTTCACGTAACAGGTGGCGCCGAGATTCGTCAGGCCCACAAACGTGTTCTGCAAAAAAAAAAAAAGAAAAAAAAAGAGGACAAATTCATTAGAATGTACTATTAGCAACATAACAATACTACGTTACCGCCGAAGTGTTTGGACTGTGTATGTGTGTTTAAGCCAAAACCTACCACGTCAGAAAGTGCGAAATCATTACATGGACTCTGCTTTCTTGAAAAAGGTTCCAAATACCCTTGATCATCATCATCATCATCATCATCATCTTCTTCTTCTTTACGGGTGTCTATCAGAACTGTGCTGTTCGAATACTATCTGAATTTTTGTATTCAGTATAATAATAATCATAATTAACTTTTATAGAGCACTTTTCATATCGTAGCTCAAAATTACTGTACAATCAGGTAGTGACAATTATATGATACAAAGCAATGTACTAGCAAAATATAAATATATTAACTGGTAAACTTGCTACACAGCTGTGTGGTCGCTTCATTTTACTGCTTTTTTTCAAAAAAAAGAGAATTGGTACAGAAGAGCTGAGTGATCATCTTATTCCAGTGGATTTCCCCAGGACTCCCGGATGCCTGTGTTTCAGCTTCAGCACTTTTAGGGAAAGCTTTATCCGTGTCAGGGTTGTAGTGGATCCGGAGTCTATCCAAGGAACGCCTCGAGGTAATTAAAGTCACCAGTCCACCTAGCAGCATGCTGTTTCTGGGGAGGTGGGATGCTCGAGAATAACATACCTTGTCTCTTCTTTCAGAGTTTGGGTCATCAATGTTGTGGAAGGCGTTTTCGTCAATTTCTCCCAGCCACGATTGTTCCCCAATTCCGACTAGACAATTCGGGTTCCCTTTGCAGTTCCTCCTGTGGGACAGGACAGGACAGGAAGAGATTCTGCAGATTACATTTAGCACCTTTCAAAAGATGCAGACATGGTGCAAAAACAAATGAGATCACACGACAAATAGGCAAATCCAAAGTACAACTGAATAGTAATAACTATTTTAAATCAGACATCTGAATTGAAAAAAAAAATCGGTCTAATGGTCTGCAGCTGCATTGATTTCTAAGAATAGATCTGGTCCAAATCAAAGAAGAAAATGTTGAAAAACTGATACTGCCATGGGAAATCATCACACACGACAACTGACGTACATTCCCCACAACAACAACAACAAAAAATCTCAGCAGGAAATCTCAGTTAAAAAAAAAAAAACTGCCATAAAACACATCCAAATACAAGTTAGATCGTGTATCATTTAAATGACAAGCGCTATAAACAGTTCCCTCACCAGCCTCTCTTCTCTCTCTCTCTCTCTCTCTTAAAGTTAACAAGAAAAAAAAAACACTATCAACTTGTCATCATACAGAGAAACAGAAAAAGCAATGTCTTCTGTCCTGAAGACTTTCCTGTGTCGGAAAACCTGAAATGGACTGCACTGAATCATATTGGATCGATTCAGAATCGAATGCTGAACCGATTCGTATCGAATCAGTAGTGAATTGAACGGTATCGTTTTTGTATCGTATCGTATCGTTGGAAAGAAGGAGAATCACACCCCAACAATGACTGCAATCGAAGCTAATGAATGTAATTTATAAATATATATATATAAATAAATAAATCTGAGAGTGCTGTACCTGCAGGTTCCCCTCTTACACGCCGGTACGGCAATACGGTACGCCAGCTCGATGTGCTCCTGCGTTATGTCCTCCGGTTTCACCGTGTCGACCCACCGCCAAGCGGCTTTCTCCAGCTGCAGACGAGGGGCCATTCTGCAAAAACAACACGGCAGCAGAAAACCGACGCGGTTATGCAAAGAAAAGCTATAAACAGGCGATTTCGTGAAACGAAAAGTGAAAGCTCGGATGCATTAGCCGGCTCTTAGTTTGCATGCTTTAGTTAAATTGTGTTAGCTTAGCTAGCTAAGAAAGAGTGTCGCAGCAGTTTCTGTGTTTTTAATTTAAACACATTTCCAGCAATACAGTTAAAAACTTAACCGACTAGCTAGCAAGTTAACCGACCTTAAGGCGTCAAGTTTAATTTATATATTTATATATTTCTCTGCTAATTAGCTTAGCATTAGCACCTACAGCTAAAGCTATTTCGGCGTTGTTATTATTATTACTATTGCGCTACGCAGATAGCAAACTAGCCAGCTAGCGAAAAAGCTAACCTAGATACGATGACTAACGTTAGCAAAACATTATTTTAAAAAAAAATGTGCGCGCGAACCTTGCTTGTATTCACCAGAAAAAAATCTGCTCAATAGAGATGCTTTAATAATTAAATTTTTTCCACATTTTATTCTGTTTGTATGTTTGTATTTAGCGCCCTTGTCTCTGTTTTTAAATAAATATTTTTCCTTCCTATGTTTCAAACTTGTTTGAGGCGTACGTACTTACGTAGGACGTGTCGTTGCGTCTGACGTCAGGCACTCCCTACGCGCAACCCTGTCGTCGCGCGCTACATACTGCGCATGCGCACTTCGTAAAGTCAGCTATACTGGGTTTTTTTTTAAGCGGAATGTGTTAAATTGGGGGAAAGTACTCTTAAAAGAGCATATTACTATTATAAATAAATAAATAAAATTCTGAATACCATATAGGCTCTTAATTACTCACTATTGCAATGCAAAATTTGTCAGCCATCAATGGAAAGGGAGCACCATAGGATCACCACTGGCCAGGTTACATTAGGTTGATGGATCATTTCATCACAGCACTGGGGTTTCTACCCACCTCAGTGCAACGGCTGTGCTGAGAATAAACCAACACCCAAATTACATCTTCTCAGCGTGGTTCTATGAGGGTCCCTTTCCACTGATGCTTGTCATAACAGCTTTGACAATGAAGTCAGTGAAAGCTAGTTGACTTCTGAGAAGTGAGAAAGAAAGAACAAAAAGAAATCAAACCAAGAAGAGAAGCATATACATATACGTGTATATAAATTCTGTACAATTTTTAATATAATTCTTGTTGCCACACAGCAATGTTTGTTGTGATTGGGTTCAATACATCTTAACAATGAACTATAAACTAAATAATAATGTGCAGAACAAGACATGATGTCCGGATAGTACAGATGAACTGAAAACAGTGATCGAAGTAGATGTGAAACTGTAATGACTAGACAATAATAACGTCAGAATTAGGAGTGAAGATTTAACAGAGTGATGAAGTACAGTTTGCAGTGATAGAGGTGCACAATTTGGCTTATTTCCAAGTGAGTTTCATTTGAGCTTTTTTTTTTAATGATGCTCCTAACTTCACCTCTAAACCTTTATTATGAGGCGTCACAGAAGGGTCTGAGTGTCACCAGAGGGTCACGGTCCAAGTGCCAAGCTTCAGTGCAAACAAACAGGCCTCTTCTGCACCAGGCATTCGGTTTTATAGGGTTAGAGAGTAAAGCCAGGAATGTTTAATACAGGATTACTGCTGACAGTGAAGTTTTTAGATGTGAAACACCTCATGAATCTGCCTGTAATCCCACGTTTACTCCTTCACTCACACACACTGTACATTTAATCCAAAATGTGTCCTTTTCGTACTAACATTAGTAAATTGTTGATAGGGTGAAAGATTTCATGTATTGGTTGAATATTTTCTCTCCCCCTTTTATTGGATTGTGATTTAATATAATTGACCCTTACGGTGCTCTTGAATTCTGGATTCTGATTGGTCAGAAGCAGCTCTGACAGTAGTGCAGCTGCAAATCACAGGTTTATATTAATACGCTCATTCTAAAAAGTTTTTTTTTTCTATCGTAACAACGTACACCAGGACTTACAGAGTATGGACACTCCATATAGCCTAAGGCTAAAAATAAATGGGTAAAAAAGCAGATAGTTAACAAAGAAAAACATATAATGGTATGGTATGTTGATGTTTTCTGTAAGGAGATGAGTTTATTTAATATTTATGGAAGGAGTCTCCAGAGTCACTGCTTTGTAACAGTCAGTAAGTTTTCCAATATGAGAAAGTCTTCAGGACAGAGGAGTTTACTATTTCTGGATTCTCAGTAACAAGACAAGCTACACTTTTATTTAAAAATCTTATTCACTTTTTAAGTCAAGTCAAGTGGGTTTTCATTGTCATTCCTCTATATAGCTTGTATACATTGGAACGAAATGTCATTTCTCCAGGACCATGGTGCAACACATGATAATAAAATAGTCAGTACACAAGACTACATAAAGTGCAAATACACAAGTGTGACATAAGTGCAGGATACAGAACAGAATAAGCAGAACAATAAATACAAAGAAAAATAAATACACAGAACAATGAACACACAGGACTAAAGATACACATGACAACAGAACAGTGTTGTGCGGAAAAGCAACTACACAATGGACTGTAAATTATTATGAAGTGTAGTCTGGTGGTGGCGGCATGGATGCTCTGGTACCTTCTGCCAGATGGGAGGAGGGTAAAGAGTCCGTGAGAGGGGTGGGAGGGGTCGTCCACCATATTGGTGGCTTTTCAGATGCAGTGGTTATTATACGAGGCAACGATGGTGGGCAGAGAGACTCTAATGATCTTTTCAGCTGTTCTCACAATCTGCTGTAGGGTCTTGCAGTCTGAAACTGTGCAGTCACATGGTGAGACAGCTGGTCAGGATGCTCTCTATCATCCCTCTGTAGAAGGTGGTGAGGATGGGAGTGGGGAGGTTGGCTCTCTTCAGCCTTTGCAGAATGTGGAGGCGCTACTGGGCCTTCTTGTCTAGGCAGGTGGTGTTGAGAGTGCAGGAGAGCTCCTCAGTCATGCGCACACACAGAGAAACCTAACTCTCTCCACAGTTGTTCCGGTTATATGCAGTGCTGAGTGGTCTTCTCAGGTCCTCCTGAAGTCAACAATCATCCATTTGGTCTTATCAGTATTAACAAATAGATTGTTGTCTCTGCACGACTGTAGTGTCATCAGCAAACTTGATAATGTGATTTAAACTGTATTTCACAGCACAGTCATGAGTCTGTAGGGTAAACAGCAGTGGACTGAGCACACAGCCCTGAGGAGCTCTGAGGTTCAGTGTGGTGGTGCTTGAGGTGTTGCCAATCCTGACCAGTCAGTTAAAATGTCCAGGATCCATTTGCAGAGGGAGTTGGTCAAACCCAGCAGGCTTAGCTTTCCTATTTGTTGCTGTGGGATGATTGTGTTGAATGCAGAAGTGAAGTCTATGAATAGCATCCTCACATAATTGTCCTTTTTGTCCAGGTGGGTCAGAGAAAGGTGGATGGTAGCGGTTAGGACAGTAGGTGTAATGAAATGGGTCCAGTACGGTGAGAAGATAGCTCTTTATGCATTTCATGACTAGCCGCTCGAAGCTCTTCATGATGGTGAGTGTGAGCGCAACGGGCCGATAGTCATTCAGGCAGGACACAGACAATTTCTTTGGCACAGGGATGATGGTGGTCCTCTTGAAGCACACAGGGACAACAGCCGGAAACAGACATGTGGTGTACCTTTGTAGTCAGTGATGGCCTGAATAACTTCCCATGGAAGTGGCCGTGGATTCTTTGTGCATAGTTGTGCTTTGAAATAACATTTCCTGGACGTTCCATAACTATAAACGGATAAAAACTATGATGTGTCATTCATTAACAAATTGTAATCGTTGGTAAGTCTCTGTGGTAGCCTATAAGAGAAATAAAACACCTTGGGATTTGCTGTTATGGGAAAATAATCCACTTCAGGGGTGTAATGTGTTGTGTTGCATTCCTTACGTAAAATATAAGAGACCATGCAACACGCCTTCACTTAAGGGAAAGGGGGCGTGTCATGCAGATTTGAGGGGCGTGTCTAATTTGCATATTCATACATTCTGAATGGAGAGTAAAAGTGCTTGTGTACTTCTGCCCCTGTGTTTCTGTGCATTTTTTGTACATGGATCCGGCATGTCAAGCAAATTTATTATTCAGCAACCTATAAAGAAAAACAATTAACACGCTTTTTGGGGTAGCTTTAAAGACTTTATGTGTGTATAAGGATGTGAGTGTGACAGATGGTTACTACAGTCTCCACACTGAGGATGATGATGATGGTGATGGTGATGGTGGTGATTAGGATGAGGATGATGATGATGATGAAGATGATGGTGGTGAATGGACGGAGCCCCTCCCTGTGAGCGCGTGGTCTTTTCTTTTGGGAGGGGTGGGTGCCCTGTTGCCATGGAAACGGCGCAGACGCGTGGAAGTGACGAAGAGGCATCAAAAGTGGCGATGATGAAGCAGGAACCACTCCTGATGCAAAAACTCCTCCAGCTTTAGGACTTAATAACAGGCGCTTATAACAGCCACATGAGCGGATCGCGCATCATGGGGATCACAGCTTTAACTTTCTAATCTGGTGAAATGTTACAATGACGTTGGCGGATCTATAACGCTAGAGAAACTTGGAGGAAAGGAAAAAAAAAAAAGAAACACTCCAGACTTGTGACTCCTCATGGCCAGACTTGGGTTTACATGGTTTGTTCTTCTGAGTATAATGCCACTGCAAACTGATGCCATAGAGACAGGTGAGTTCTTCACTAATGTCTATCAATTACTTCTATTACATCTGATTCCCTTTAATGTTTGATTAAAATATTCCCTTTATTTCAGAACTTAAATTCCTTCCCACAGCTGAAACAGGGTTACAACCTGACTCTTTTTTCCTCAGTGAAATTATTTGTCTATGACTATGTACTAAATTAGCCATGAATTCATTCATGAAATTCTAATCTGTGCCTGACATGTAGCATATAGAACTCCTTCCTAAGCAAAACCAACCTCTCATTAGTTAACCACATTTTGAGTGAGTTCTAGACACTCCTTCATTTATAACACAACAAAATCCATTAAATGTATGACCATTTATGTCAGGAATGACTATACTGACTTAGATAAAAGTGCATTATGGAGTAAAATGGACTTCTGTGCCTTTATGCTTGATGCTTTCTCCTCCTGGTAATGTCCTACTGTTTTTGATTGCAGTGGGAACCCATACTCGATCGAGACCATTTGCATTTTATTCTGAGCAGTGAATACGTTTTACGAGAAACCCGCTGTCCTGCTCCTGCTCATTTTTGAGCAAACTCAGTTCAGGAAACATGGTTACGGGATATTTTGAAGTATTGTTTCTTTGCCACTGACTGAGGTTTTCTCAGGACATTCCAGGAAGTCAGGCATCAGGGATTCACTAGTTTCCCTTGGTAACAAAGCTAATAAACCCTGGAGTGGTTATAAATCTTCCTATTATTTGGTTCTTGCCCCAGATGGGGGGGATTACGCAGCCAACTCCCCCTTGCGGTCTCGCTAGGCAAACAATTAGGTTTGCTTTGGTCTCTTGTATCCCGTTATCGCCGTCTCGGGAGGGTACAGTGGGCCAGACAAAAGACGCAGGTGTCTGTTTTTTTTGGTCTCAACATACGTCGTGGGGAATGTCATTAATCTGCCAATGTCCCAACAGTGAACGTGGTGGATTTCTGTGGCCAGACAGTACGGGGGGATGGCATGATCGTCCGGTCCCACCAGGAGTCGCGCAGGTACTACTTTGTCAGCATGGGCACCGACTGCCACCTGACCGTGCAGGCAGCCACGCCCCGCGACAAGGTGCAGTTCCAGTTCCGCTTCTTCCTGGTTTACAGCCTGCTGCGTGTGTCACCCTTCAGCCCCGTCCCCTTCGTCCCAGAGTCGGCCCGGGGTCCCTCGCATTCGGGTTCCACACGGCCTGACCAGCGCATGGAGCCTACGCCGGATGAGGGCCAAGGAGACCCGTGTCACGCTGGTTCTTACATCCAGTTCTATGATGGGCGGGATAAGATGGCGCCCCCTATCGGGCCTCCACTTTGTGGAAAGAGCCTGCCACGCCCAGTCCTGTCCACTGGAAACTATCTGACTCTGCGACTGGTGACCAGGGGGACTCAACCACGTGTGGATTTTGTTGGGGACTTCACCTCATTCAGACTGGGTAAGGTATAATGGAAGTTATGATCTTGGATCAATTTCCGGTTGTGCTCATGGTGCATGGTGAAATGGAAAAACCTTCTCTCTTACTTAAGACGGCTTTGTGTACATTATCATTGATACTTGATAGAATTATCAGAAATAAAAATCATTCTAGGAAAGTTAATCTTTTTCAGTAGTGATACTGATATCTATCTTTATCACCATACTGACATTTCTTTAATGATATGATTGTAATGTCCAGGCAGGTCCAACACACCCATATTAACATTTTAAATGAGTCATCAAGTGCTAAATGCTGTTCTTTACCAGGGTTTAATCAATCTGAATGCAGCAGTGAGCCTTATTTCACCTGCCAAAATGGAAAATGCATCCCAATGAGTCTGGTGTGCAATGACGACAAGGGAATCGACAACTGTGGAGATGGCACCGACCTGCAAGATTACCCAGGATGCAACAGTCAGTATACCTTATCATACCATTTGTATATGAGCTGGAAGCTTGTATGCACAAAAGAAACTGGAGATCTGGTAATATCTAATTTTGAGGGGAATTTCAAAGTCAAGGCACAGTGTTTGCTCTGTTTTAGGTCTGTTGTCCACAGCTAGCACACGTCAGCCGTATGTAACTCCTCCGCCCATGTCGAATGTGGCCACCATGAGGGCATCGACTCTGGAGAAGTGCAGTGGCTCAAACCTCATCCCCGACATTGATTCTGTCACTGGTACGCTTGAATTTCATTTAAAAAGAACATTTTCTGGATGATTCGGGAACTATAGTCTGTCACATTTTTATGTAATGTTTGTAAATGGTAATGTTAATTCTAATGTTTCCATAATGTTATATAACTGGGAATGTTGTCTGAGCAGCTATCTTTTAACATTTTGAATTAATAATTAATAAAAATGTATTATGTAACAATTATAAACTGCTGTATTTTAGTTGTTAGTAGTGATTCTTGAGAATAAATTCTTGAGAATAAATCAAATATATTGTCTTTTTAGTTTCTAAAGAATTACTGTACCACAAATTTTAATGTTAGCATGGTTATTATATTTCCCCTGTGTGTTAGCTAGAGGTTAGCATAAGCGAGATTGTAACAGCTTTGTTACTGCTAGCTAGCATCCAGCTTCCTAGTCAACACAATGCTGAATACTAAATTATTATCATTATCGTATGAAATTAAAATCTGGTTTAAATTTCCAGTAATGGTTTTTGCAGCATGCTAGCTAGAAGTTGCTCAGCACATTGCTAAGCCTCCATTTTTTTTCCTGACGTGTCAGTGATACTTTATGCATTTCTTTTGGCCTTATTAGTTAAATCAGCATTTTCTGTTTACCCCTGAAAAGTTGACGGACATCACGTTGATAATGAGATTCCTTAACACGAGCTCACACAGGCGCTGGCCCTCTGCCTGTGTGCAGCTGGTCTCTCAAAGCGGCTATTGTGTTTTATGTCTAAGTAATGGCTAAACTGAATGACAAAGGGCATAAAGCTAATTGGAGGAGCACATGAATGCTTGCTGCGTCTTCCTGTGGACAGAGCCATAAATCAACAGTCAGCTCTAGTCACCAGGATCAGCTAGTGCCCTAGAACCATTGTTGGATTTATGTGTCTGCAAATAGGTACTACGTTGGCTAGACCCAAATTAGCTCTTTGTGTTTGGAAGGTCCACAAGTGTTCAAGGAAGTGCAAAGATGAGACTTAAGCACAGGTGTGAGTTGCGTCCATACTGTTGCATCATAAGTATTATTTGTTTATGATTGTGAGTTTTCTTTTGCTTTAAATTTCTCACCATCAGGGTTGCCAGGTCTCAGCAGAAAAAATTACATTTTACTAACTATGTCTCAAAAAAGCAAGCAAAAAGACCTGATACTAACCCAAAAACTTTAGTCACTGGGGAGAAGAAAGGAAGAAATTTTTTTTGTCTATTCTATTTTTATTCTCATTCTTTGCACAAGAAATAATTTCACCGTTGTGTGCAAGCATTTCTGCAATATACCCCAATCCTGGCAACATGTCTTGAAACAGATATATAATGGTTCTGTGCATGGTAGGTACACCGTCTGCTCTGCACTTATACTTTCCCTCTCTTTGCCAGAGCATATGATTGGGGAAATTGGTTAGATTTAATTCTGAATATTTGCTTTAAAGCCGCAGACTATTTTTAAACTAGACGAAAAAAACCTGCCACCTATGGACTTGCATTTTCCATTTCAGCTTTCCATTTTCCATTTTAAAAACATGCCCAATTTGGCATAAAAATCACAACCCTGGCAACCCTGCTCAACATGGACCATGTGAATATACAGATAATGCAATCATATGCAAGTGCTGTAATGTAAAAGTACAACTTAGTTAATCATGTTAGATCTGGAAATGGAGGCCAGTTCTTTAAAATGTTCTCTGGTTCTCTGAACTTCAGCACATTTACATTTAAATGACAATTTAAAGTCTTATTTTTGTTTATGTAAAGTTCTGCAGCATGTCTGAACTTTAGTAGTGGCATTATATTGGTCAAAAAAGACGTATTTGTCCATTTGTTCCCTCAGATTCTCCTCCGTACGTGTCTCTGCTGGCGCTCTACGTGGTTCTTGGAGTTCTGGCCGGCTCAGTGGTCGTGTGCTGGTGCTGCTGGTCTCCCGGCTGGTTCCTCTGGAGAGTGAGTGTGTTTCGTTTCCTGCCGTGCTGTAACTCCTGCTGTGCCTCGTGTCAGCTGTGCAGCCGGAGCTGCTTGCAGAACAAAGAACACCGGCTGGCCAAGGTCACACCGCAGCAATCCTCCACGCCCGCAGCCTCCACCACCACCGTGGCCGTGTAGAGTCTGCACAGGAGGACTCGCTCTGAAAGTGTCTGATGGAGTGATGGAGAAGGACACTGTGGTGGTAACGTGTTCATCATGACGCGTGCTCAAAGACGTGCGTTTGTGGTTTGGAACTGGGGCAAATATTTTGTTTTCTGTCTGCTGCTTTTATATGAAATTGTGTTATCGTGTTTTTATGTCTTAAAAATTTGTGCAGTTCAGTTTCGTGTATCGCTCACTGGATATACAGAAGAAGATGACGTCAGTATTATCACAGCGATCCCAGGCACTCTGTGCTCATTTATAACCAGAAAATGGACCTAAAAGAGGTATTCACATTTCCCAAAAGGACCATGCACAAAAGGCGTTCAAGTCCGGACCGATTCTGTTTTCAAAACGACAGTCCAAACAGTTTCACTATTCCCAGAGCTATTGTTGAAGATGCTTACATAACAGCTATGAGTGTCTCGGTGTCAGTTTGGCACGTTGCTCTGTCGTGATGAGGTGCATTTTTCCTCACGGCTGTTGCTCAGTTACTGAGCTCTGTCCTGTTCACCCAGAGGTCATGTCCTGAAGCGTGCACTCTGCTCTTATACGGCTCTGTAATGGAGCCCCACCACACAACAGCACAAACACTGCTCACTTACAGCTCAGTATCATTTTGCATTAGTCCTGCTTTGGGTTTAGTCTCAGTTTGGGTTTACTCTCGTTCTGGGTTTAGTTTGAGTTTGAGGTAGGTCTCATTTTGGGTTTAGTCTCATGTTGGGTTAAGAATCACTTTGGGGTTCAGTCTCAGCTTGAGTTTAATCTCAGTTTCTTCTTAGTCACACGTCTGTGCCCAGTCTGGTTTGGGCTTAGTCTCAGTTTGTGTTTCGTCTCATTTTGAGTTTAGTCTCATTTTGAGTTTAGTCTCATTTTGAGTTTAATCTCGGTTTGGGCTAGTCTCAGTTTGAATCTAGTCTCAGCTTGTGTTTAGTCCTGGTATGGACACAGTCTCAGTTTTGGTTCAGTCTCAGTTTGGGTTTTATTCTTACTTTGGGTTTAGACTTGTTTTGGGTCTAGTCTCAGTTTGGGTTCAGTTATGGGTTAGTTTTAGTTTGAGGGACAGCTGGGAAAGGCAACATTGCTGACTTTGTTACACTGATGAGCAAAAACTGAGACTAAACTCAAACCGAAACTAAGATCACTGATACTAAACCCAAATCAACACTAAGCCAAATTTAAACTAAACCCCTGTTCAGACTAAAGCCTGTTTTATGCTACGTTCTGTGTTTAGTAAAGCCACTCTCTGAAACAAGAACCGCCCACCTTGCAGTGATTGGTCAATAGTGACATATGGAGTGTGAATAGAAACAGGCTGGAAATTTTCGTCTTTGCTTTTATTTCGAGCGTCTCTCAGAAGCTCTTATGATCATTTGTAATCTAAACTTTATACCAAATTGTAAACTAAACGTAGCTGAAACTGGGCTTAGTCTTGGTTTGGGCGTGTTCAGTATCACATTTCCCTCGGGGTCTCTGTTCTGCACGTGTTGATGCACTGTTGAAGGGGTTTGGGTCAGATTGGAAAAATAATGGTACATAATATTTCTAAGAGAGATATTTCTAAGACTGATCAAATATTATACCAAAAACTGTGTTAGTCTCTAGCTATATGTCTATATATATATTTTTATGTATTTTTCTTCTTGTGGATTTATGTATTTTCCAAGTAGATAGTTTGATATGAGTGTAGATACCACTGTCTTTGTTTTTTATGCTTGATTAAAATTTGAATGTAAATACAGATATAATGTATGATTTATGCTTTTCATACGAGCTCTGGAACATTCACATTAAAACCATGTTAAGTGAGAAAAGAATGGTGCAAGTCTTTACATTTTGTTTTTCATTTGGAAGCAAACTACTGCTTCTGGAAGCAAACTATATATACACACCGGTCACTTTAATAGGAACACCTGTACACCTGCTCATTTATGCAGTTATCCGATCAGCCAATCATGTATTAGCAGCACAATGCATAAAATCATGCAGATACAGGTCAAAAGCTTTGGTTAATGTTCACATCAAACATCAGAATGGGGAAAAATGTGACTTTAACCGTGGCATGGTTGTTGGTGCCAGATGTGCTGGTTTGAATATTTCATAAACTGCTGATCTCCTGGGATTTTTACACATAGCAGTCTCTAGAGTTTACACAGAATGGTGCGAAAAACAACAAAAAAAAACAGCCTGTGAGTGGAGGATCTGCAGGCTGAAACACCTTGTTGATGAGAGAGATCAGAGAACAATGAGACCTGTCTGAGCTGCCAGGAAGCGTATAGTAACTCAGATAATCACTCTTTACAACCGTGGTGAGCGGAAAAGCATCTCAGCATGCACAACACATCAAACCTTGAGGTGGATGAGCTACAACAGCAGAAGCCCATATCAGGTTCCGCTCCTGTCACCCAAGAACAGAAATCTGAGGCTATCATGAGCACAGACTCACTCAAACTGGACAGTTGAAGGGAAAAAGACCAGGTGATATTTTTTCTAAAGTGTATCTGCATGATTTAATAATACATTGTGCTGAAGCCACATGACTGGCTGAGTTGATAACTGCATGAATGGGCAGGTGTACAGGTGTTCCTAATAAAGTGTATAATTTGGTGCTGCGGTATTATCGGGTATTACATTCAAAAAAAGTTTACCAAAAAGCGTAAACTTCTCTGTCATGAAGACTTTCCCATGTCGGAAAAGCACTGACACTGGAGACTCCTTCCGAAAGTGTTCACTAAATATCCCCTTACAGAAAGCTTCACCATATCAGAGATGATACGTTTTTCTAGATCAGTTTTTTATTATTAGCCTTAGGTTATGTGGAAGTTTGCCATGTGTGTGTGTGTGTGTGTGTGTGTGTGTTTTGCCAGATCCTGCTCAAAGATAAGCTCAGTATTGACAAAGGGGAGCGAGAAAATCTTGGCAATCTCTCCCACCTCAAACTGTGTGTGTTGCCGCTGTAACTACGAGCAACCTTTCAGAGCAAATCCTCTCTTTTCTATCCCTTTCAAATGCTTTATATAATCTCCTGCCCTTCCTTCATCCGAAAAGCCTCTCAGAGTTTAATATCTGAGGCCTTTTGTTCGGCATGCAGAGCAGCACGGCTGCCAGAGAGCGACCAGCTCTTCCTCTGACCTCACGCTTTTCTCTGTCATCACACATGACACACACGCTGAATGTAAAACCATCTCAGATTTGATTCATTTGCTTTGACCTCACACACGTTTATTATCCATTGTTTCTCTGTTATCTCAGTCTCACACACCAGCAGAGTATCTGCGGCTCATACACACACACACACACACACGGCCCTGATTCGAAGCCACGAGTTTACGTCTTAGAGCTTGAACTAGAAATTTCACTCCTCCTGACATCAACAATGTCGTATGAATGTAAAGATCGACAGCTTTTATTTTTAATATCTATAATATGAATGTCTTTGTATCAGTAAAAGTCTGAAATTATGCTTGCAGCCCTAAAGTACACTGGATTCAATTATTAGCACCTTTAAAAAGGGTCATTTTTAAAGCAATCGATACCACAATCAATCTTTGCCAGCTGTTTGCTGAGATCATTTTGTATTAAAAAAAAATTACATTTGTTTATGCAAATGCAGCTTTGTTTAATTGAATTTAATATTTGTTTGCTTAACAAAACAAAACAAAACAAAAAAAACAGTACTTTGATGTTGTTAGAATTAACTTGGTGGTGCAAAAAAAAAAATTATTACAATTAATTAAATAAAAAATTGAACATAAATTCAACAATAAGCAACTTTTTTTTTATTCTTCTGTAATATATTTCTGATAGGAATAGGAATTAGCATGAAAAAAGTAATGAATACAGGACCACAAACCACAAAAAAGAGATTTCTGGTTCTGAATATAGAAAAATAATATATTAAAAAAAATACAATGTAGAATACTTTAGCCATTGGGGTTTATAAGGTTTGTAAAGGAAATGTCTTTTTTTCTTTCTTTCTGTCCAGTTACTAAAAGACAATTTGCTGAGTGGTGAGAAGACCTCCTATTTTGTTTGAAACTGTGTTTTTTTTTATTCTGGTGTTTTTAGTGCCTCTTGTATATATATTTTTTATACAGAGACTTTTATTATATCAGAGGATTAGTATTTTTATATCCGCGTTTAGTTGGAACTTTTATTATGAAAGTACAGAGCTGAGTTATAGCTTGCTTCACACTGCAGCGCGCGGCTGCTCAGTTCGCCGGTTGCTCAGGACCAAATCTTAAAAACGGAGAATAAAAGGTGTTCAGTCGGGTGACTAACGCTTTCCCGCGCCGCTGAAAATGTCTTATTGCAGGCAGGAAGGTATGGTTTCTTTTATTTACTGCTAATTCTTACCCGCGGATTTTTCCCCTCATTTCTTCTTGAATGACATTGATTTCGCATGTCATGTGTGTTAGCGGTTACTGTCACCCGCATTCTGGCAAATCCCGCCTTCTCAACGACGATTGGCTAGTTCTGTTCTGGATCCTGCACAGCCATTGGCTAATACTCTGCCTCGGCTTGTGTGTAGCCAATCCTCGAATAGGAGGCGGGGATTTGCGGAATGCGGGTGGGACATGAAGAAATGCGTTAGCTGCTTATCCTCAAGTGCTCAGCTATTGGCCAGACACTTTCATATCTAATATTTAAACACTGTAAATAAATAAGATGTTTTTGCTCTGTTTGCTATTATAGTTATTTATAAAATGTATAAAAAAAAATCATAGCTTCCTATAGAGTCGTTTCCTGTTTACTGAGTCAAGAGTCATGGTCATAATTGCACCTCTCTCTCTCTCTCTCTCTCACACACTCACACACACTCTCTCTCTCTCTCTCCCTCTCTCTCTCTCACACACACACTCTCTCTCTCTCTCTCTCTCTCTTTCTTAATAAACTTGTAAAGTAAGTATGAAGTTCTCAGTAAATCTCTGGATCAGGTATCTGTCTTTACTTTGTCATTGTTCCCTGCATGAGCTGAATGTTTTTATTTTTATTTATTTATTTATTTATTTGTTTATTTATTTATTTATTTCTGGCAGGTAAAGACCGCGTCATCTTTGTGACCAAGGAGGACCACGAAGCACCAAGCAACGCCGAGCTGGTGGAAGACGACCCCAATGACCCGTACGAGGATCACGGTCAGCTCATGACTTTAACCTCCTTAGTGAATTAGTAAGACATGATAATGATAATGATAATGACGCAGGGAGAGAGACGGGGACTGAGAGAATGATTCAAAGAGAATGAGACAGGGACAGAGAGAGAGAGAGAGAGAGAGAGAGAGAGAGAGAGACGGGGACCGAGAATCAGACAAAGACCCCGAAGGAGCCAAAGTCAGAGAAAGAGACAAGGACAGGGATTGAGATAAGACAAACAGAGAGAGAGGCAGGGATGGAGAGAATGAAGAATGAGGCAGGGACGGAGAGAATGAGGCAGGGATGGAGAGAGAGAGAGAGATACAGAGAGAATGAGGCAGGGACGGTGAGAATGAGGCAGGGATGGAGAGAATGAGGCAGGGAGAACAAACTGAATTAATTGGACAATAAATATTTGTATTGAAGGACATGTTCAATGATTTGATGGAAGACTTGTGGAATTTTTTATTATTTATTTGCCCATCGTAGGTCGACTTTAATAAAAGATAAAAATCTTGAGTCATATTGCTGCATGAGATTTTTGCCGTTTTGCCCACACCTACGTGTGTTGATGATGATGATGATGATGAAGATGAAGATGAAGGTGAAGATGATGAGTACGTCACTCAGGCAAGCTCAGAACAGATCCTGGTTAAAGAGTGAGTGATTGTATTGCTTTTGTGCCCCTGCAGGTCTCATTCTGCCCAACGGGGACATTAACTGGAACTGCCCGTGTCTGGGCGGGATGGCCAGCGGCCCGTGCGGCCAGCAGTTCAAAGACGCCTTCTCCTGTTTCCACTACAGTAAGGAGGAGGTGAAGGGCTCCGAGTGTGTCGAATATTTCCGCAGCATGCAGGAGTGCATGCAGAAATACCCCGAACTCTACCCGCAGGAGGACGACAACGAGAGAGCCCCCTCTGACGCTGCTGCGCTTGTCGAGTCCTCCAGCACTGACTCTGCTTCTGTTTCAGGCTCGGAGGAAGCAGCGACAAGCACAGAAAACCCTGCAGCTAGCTAATATCTGTCTCTCTCTCTCTCTCTCTCTCACTCACACACATACACACACATACACACACAGCCTTTCAACCTCTGAACTGACTGACTCAGGAGAATGAAAACTCAGAAACACCCGCAAGGAGGCAAGATGTGATGAGAACGATGATAGAAATGCTAATAATGACTAATAACGCTATACAAGCATCACTCTTGAATAAGTGTACACTTCAGATTTCCTACAAATCCAAAAAAAAGAGGTGTGAGGTCAGCGTGAATAATTGTAAATGAGAAGAAAGGAAGGACTTGTAGTTTTTGATGCTCCTGCTGATCAGATTTGATGATTAATGTTCATGTCTAAAGGACTGCGTCTGCACTGAGTCGCCTTTCGATGCTTTTCTTGATAAAAAAAACAAAACAAAACAAAAAACCCATTGCTTGTGTTTCACACTGCTGTCTTTATCTTCAATGCGTAGGTTGTCTCGAAGAGCAGCCTCAGTGACACCCTCGTGTGTGTGTTTGTGTGTCTGTGTGTGTGTTTGTGTGTGTGTGTGATATTTGTGTACTTCAGACATCCCTCTGTTTTGAAACTTCTCCGTGATTGGTCTTTTTTCAATTTAGCGGTCAACAAATTATCTTAGAAATACTTCACTGATGAGCTGAGGCATCATTTGTATCCCGAAAATCAATAGAAAAAAAAAAAAAAGTGATTCTGATTTTCCAAGATGGCCGCCCCATACCATTACAGTGTTTTACATGGTTTTGTTTGTGTTGGTAGATTACATTCTGTCACACTGTGATATCACTGAAAAACCACTTTTTGAAAGATTTTGGGTGACACAGACTTCCTCTACTTGTTAGCTACGTTAGCCTCGTAGCTCCAAGTATATAACGAAAGAGCTCGGGCACCAAACGTCCCAGCTGATGGAGGAAGAAGTCTGGAAAACTTCTTTTAAGACAGCAACAATGTCATAGAGGTCACAGGTTCAATGGGAAGTGACTGGGTTGGAAATACATCTATTCTAGGTTTGTGTGTGTGTGTGTGTGTTTCAGGTTTGATTTTACCATTTCCTTTATTAATGAATCTCATTTAATCAGCTAAAGATGTCTGATTAAAGAGGATGGTGTTGTAGGAAGTGTGCTCAAAAGTGACCAACGATTCATTGGTTAATTATGATTATAACGAATGAAGAAACTTGATGAAGATATTTGTATCTGATATACTGATTTTCCTCCATTTGATGTTTTTTTTTCTGTTTATAAAAAAACCTACTGTACCTGAGATTATTACAAATGCAGTGTTGAGATCTGTCACTGATAAGACTGAGTGAAATAAGCGCTGAGACATTTCACTAGGATCTGATGAGTATTAAACCAAAGAATTTCATACGCAGCACTACATTATTACGTTCCAGGATGCAGTGGAAGAATGAGGCTTATATTTAGATAACAACATGTCCATAAGTTGTGTTTCTGCTTCCTTGCAGTCAAATCCATTTTATTTATTGGTTTAGAGTGTAGCAGATTTAGGACTGAGAAGATGTACCAAAAAAAATAAGTAAAAAAATAAAAGGAAGGAATGATAATCAAATAATCATGAAGCTCAATATCATATTTTATTGTGTCCTAACATTAAACCATGGTGTAGAAATTTTTAAATTTTTTAAAAATAAATTATACATAAGGATTTAAGGATCTAGAATGAATGTATTATCCGAGCTGGACGTAGAGTTGTGTTCCTGCGGTTAGATATTATTTATTTATATTTTTGTACCTGAGAAATTATCTTTGTTAATTCTATTTCTCAAAAATCAAAAGAAATGCTATTTAAACTTGGGTGGATTATTTACTGCCGCATCCAACACATTTAAACCTTAATCCCTCAAGCTTCTTATCTGATTAATGCCCATATGAGGAAAAAACTTCCTTTTAGCTATTTTTTTTTTTTTTTTGGTTTAAGCCTGGTAGGATGTTGAGCCTCGTGTGTGTGTGTGTGTTTTTGTTTTTTTTTCTTGTGTTCAGTTGTGTATATATATAAGTCTACATAAGCCTAAGTCTATATTATAATTGTGTAATCTTATATATACACACACACATACACACACATATTCTTAATATATATATATATATATATATATATATATATATATATATATATATATATATTCTGTGAATTTAGAGCGATGTATGGTTATGTATGATCTTAGACTATCATTTTGAGGTTCCTGATGGGGACGCTGTGATCAATTAAAAAAAAAAAAAAAAAAAAAAATACTTTACTTTGTCTGAAACTAATCAATTGGTTAGTATGAAAATTGCACCAGGGTGAATAGATGTATAGATATAAGTAGAATAGATGATATGTAATTATAAAGAAAGCTGTATCCATGGCAACCATGAAACATCCATGTTTGTTGGTTGCATATATTTGTTCCTGTTCACAGAATGTGAGAAGAATGTGGGGTTTTTTTTGGGGCTTGATGTGATATTCCATCCCCTATAACACATTATGAGTTCTGTAGTTTTTTATTAAAAGTTTACAAAAATAGACTATTTAACAGTGACAGAAGGAAAATCAAACTGGTAAAAAAAAAATTTAAATATTCGAGTAACATAATGGGCAATTGTTTAAGTGCGACAGGACCACAGTACTGGTTGTCTTTTACAGGCTTCCTATCACTGGTCTGAGAACTAATGCAGTAATTGGTGGAAGCAATAAAAACGCACGCTATGAGCTGTATATCAGGGTGTATCATGACTCATCATGACTCATACTCATCATGTATCATGACTCCACATCCTCTGACCTCATTCAGTACGGGAGTTCGGTAGAGTTGGGTCTCCACACAGTTCTGTTAACATCCCATAGTTTACGAAACCAGCTGCGTTTGTGAGTTTGAAATCCTCATTTTCAGTGTCAGTGTATCTGTGCTCTTCCGGAGCGTTCCTATCATAAGCAGCCCTGCCGCAGAGCCTCGGAGACAAGGAAGCCGAGTGTGTTTGTCCATGGCACCACCAGACTCTGCATGGTGACCAGCAAACGGCCCGATTCTGCCTCCTCTGAGCCCGCCAGCAGGTACTCTGCTCCTGCACACAGGTGGAAAAGCACAATGATTTCAGATGAGTGAAGCATCCCAGTGTTTCTCAACTCTTTCCTCTGCATCTGTAGTGCGTGTGTCATTTCCACGCATGAAAATTTCAACATGGTCCTGCACTGAGAAACAGAAAACTCTACTGTTTATTTCAAACTTGATTCTCTGGAAATAATTCAGCAAACCTGGAGACACTATACTTTAGAAATATCCCTGAACCCCAAGGCTTCCATCTCAGACTCACTTTGCTCTATAATCCTTAACTAGATTTTGTCCAAATTCAGAAGGTTTCTTACCCATACCTATACCCTGCAAAACACACAAACCCCATACTCCCTTACTACATCTCCTTATGCTTCACTCTATATCATATAGAAATAGCTTTATAACTATATAATAAATGAATTAGTTCTGTATGATAGATACATTTTTTCCTCATTAAGATGGCGGTGGCTGATATTTAAGAACCCTCACTTATAATAGATGGCTAAGGGCAGTTGCTGGGGCAGTCAATAAAAGTTCATGCAAAACATTTTGTATAATTTTTACAAGACATTAAATCTGCATTCTGTTAGGTATTAGTGAAAGTGCAAAGCAACCTGAACTATTTTTACTGTATTGCTCCTGTGTTGAAAAGTTGGCTAAAACTCAACAAGAACAGATTTAGTAAGACTTTCTTTCATTTCTGTACAGCTTGTAAAACTTGTACGGCTTTATAGTTTCAGGATAACAGCTGTATCTATCATTCCTCTAATAAATCATCACATTTCGAGTTTATTTAAATATTTAGCGTTATACATAGACATGATGAGGTTTACACTTTATAATGCACTTGATGCCACTGAGGCTTCACTGTGCAGTTCTATCCATATATCCAAATTTAAAAACTTTATACAGACAAATTTCAGCAAAATCTGAGTTTGAATGTCTGATAATAGATGATGTAATTTGACGTGCTAATTTTATTATACAGTGTTGATTTGTGTCTAATACAGCTCACTGAGAAACCGTGCCGTACCTGGGTTGAGGACGGGGCAGGTGCAGCCGCGGCTGGTCCAGGACAGCGGGTACAGGCTGTGTGTGCCCTGAGAAAGCAGCACTGTGCCTGAGCGCAGCACCTTCCTCACCTTCACCTGCACCACCGCATGCGTGCCTTTATCATGAGCTGACAGCACGCTGGCCTTGATCACTGCACAGGAGAGATGAGCAAAAGCTTTAGTATGTACACCGTAAAGACACAAAGGTGAGCAAAGGTAATCTGCACAGGCATATTAAAAAAAATCTCAGGTATTATACAGTATATGTAGCAATAATTATACATAGTAAACAAAGTTTACTGCAAAATAGTTCATTTTTGACAAAAAATTCATCATTAGTTGTACATACATTATATATGCATGTACAACTAATGATGTATGAGAATGTGTGTGAATTTGTCTGATCTTACCATAAGAATGTTTCATTCTGCACAAATCAGATACACTCTTCACCTTCCTTTCCTTGCAGGTACATTTCCCTGTAAAGTATCATCATAAACACACACACATTCTAATCTATACTCATTTATAATATGATACAAGAAAAAAAGGGTTCAGTGTGTTCAGTGTGGGTTGACAGGTACACGGCGTCTGTTAGCTCACCCGTGTAGTACAGGGCAGAGACAGTGAGCTCGTTGGACCATGACTTGTTCTCCTCATGGGGGTGGAAGTGAGTCAGATCAGGAATTTTGCCTCCAAGGGGAATGTTGTAAAATTCTCCGTTGGTTTTGCTGGAAAGAGAAAGAAGATACGGCATCATGAAAGCACATCAGAGTTAAAGCCTAAACCTTTCCCAGGATTAAATAAGATACATTTTACTAATGCGTAATACATAAAATAAGACAGAACGTGAATCAGAGCAGAAAAGGGGTCAAATCAGCAGTGTTATTAAGTATTTTTTATGCCAAAGAGGTTAATTTGCACATTATCTGTGATGCTGCGTGTATTTTAGGATTTGGTATTAGAACTGTAATGCCAGTCTTTATGCTGAATGACAATTTTGAACTTTATTTCTTTCTTAATACGTAATCAGTAAATCTTGTCTAGGGAACCAGAGCTTCTACCACGTGCTAGAGGTTCTCAAAGCCTGAGTATCTCTCTTTCTTTCTATCTTCTGGTTGATATTAATGAAAAAAATGAGCCCACACACTTCTGGTCGCCAAGTCCTGATATAGAAATTATCCATTAATCACTTAGGAATAAATAATATAACATAAATAATGTTACGAAAAGTGGACCGGCTGTTAGAAATAAAGAGAAACGCTGAGTTGCTGAAAATCTACTCAAGATCTCACCTTTCTAAGCAGAAACCTGTAAAGGGGTCACAGGTCAGAGGGCATGCGCAGGGTCTGCAGCCCTCAGGTCCAAAGCCCCAGTGTCCACGCAGACAGTGACTACAGCTCGACCCACCGACACCAGGCTTACAGTGGCACTGCCCACTCCTGGGGTGACACCAGGCCGCGTCGCCGCTGGTCCCGACTGGCACCGAGCCCACTGGGTCGCACCAACAGCCTGGGGAAAGAGTAAGCACAAAAAGATGGAGCATATTTAGCATTTCAGACATTCTGTATCATCATTTCTAGTACTAATCTAAATACAATCTTATAATCTGAGGTGTGTCCACTCATTTTCCCTCAAGCTGAGGCTTTACTCCATGGATCAAACAGATCACGTGCTTAATATTTTCACTTTATCAGTGTCGAGAATATTCTTCTCGATACAGTTACCTCTTTAAACTGAATATTTCTCCTTCCATATCTTACCATATGAACAGGGGTGGATTTAGTGATTTGGGGCCCTCATTTCAGTGTTTTAACATCAATATATAAAATTTCAGCATATGTTATTTAGCATTAATAATTAAAAATATATATAATTTGCATTTTTAGGGGGCCCTTGGTTTCTGGGGGCCCAAGGCGGTTGCCTATCGTTGCCTAGTGCTAAGTCATATGAATGAAAGAGTCTCTCAGAAAGTGAAAGAGTCTGTTAGCAGCCTAATAAACTCTCTGTTAAAATATAGTTGTCATTTTAGCTGGTGTAAGACTGTTGTTTCTTTCCAAAACTTCATCAATATTTATAAAATCTTTCCTCCCCTCACATTTCTCCCCAAAAGGCAAGGCTTTTTTTTTTTAATCCTTTAACTTGACCAAAGAGGACATTTGACCTGGGTTTAACAATTAAAGCAGCAGTTCAACCCAAAAGTAAGTATACAGTAAATTCACCTTTATCCCAAATGTAGTATCAGCCCAGACATGTTTGGCGTCTTAAGTTTTGCACTGGAGTTATGAGGCTAATCTAGCTAACATTTAAGTGTATAGCCTCCAGTTTAGCTGCCGTAATCATCACACACTCGCCTCAAACTTGTTCAGTATCTGTTCAGACTAATTCAGACTGATGTAGTTTCTGACACTGTAAGATACAGATGTCTTAAAAAATGGACATGTCCGTCACAGACCTAAACATTTTTGTAGCTCTCTTGACACTAAAACAGCACATTGTTTACTGTCACTTCTGCCCAGCACTTTTACCAGTGATTTTGATGATAATGTAGTTCCAAGTTGATTTGTATATTTAATGTTTTAATTCAGACTTATTCTACTACTGTATCTAATATTTCTCATGTGATTATGATAAAACAAATATAAGTTAATTAAGTCTATTCTTAGACATTTATTCTCATTTAGGGCTTGAAATCATGTAGTTCTATAGGCAAATAATTTTTTATTTTTTAAAGAAATACATTTTTAAATAAAAAAAAAAATTATGTTGTTATTATGTTATAAATTATGTTATCATTATGTTAGAACATCTGAATTATTTTTTTTTTTACCAGTTTGATTTTTCCTTCTGTCACTGTTAAACTGTTAAAGACAATTCCAAGCTTTAAACACAAAAAAGAAACATCTGGAAACACACAATAATAGTCTGATTGTGTTATAAATATGTGTTCTCCCATATTCAAAATAATTTCACCTGCAAAGTGAAACTGATATCAAATCAACAACAGCATGTCTTCTCATGTGCTTCATCCTGAAGCCCAGGGCTACGAGTCTCCTCTCCACTTACCTGTCAATATTTATCTGAAATACAAAAGTATGTATTATGTGCCATAGGCCTACTCCTATCTTATTACGATTATATATCAATACACTCTTCATCAGTTAATTGCACCTGGTTAAACTCTTTTCTTTGTTTAATAAGGTCAGATGCATGTTGCCGCACGTAAGATGACACTGAATGTGTTTTCCTCGTATTTTGCATGTTGTGGCATGTGTGTGGTGAACTTTGTTATTCCTGTGAACCCTGCACATTATATAAAGAGTTCCCGATTCTCTCACTCACGTGTACAGGCTTGAGGCGAGTCGAGGGGTCGAGCCGGGTGGCGTCGGTATCCTGGGCGGCAGCGTTGGCACCTCCGGCCCTCCGTGTTGTGCTGGCAGTCATCGCAAACACCTCCGCTGGTGCCACCCGTGGACCTCCACACTCGCTGGGAGAAGTGACAGCTCTGTGCATGGCCATGACATTCACACTCTAGATAGAAAGAGTACACAAAGAAGATGTTTAGGACTCCTCTGTCCTGAAGACTTTCCTGTGGTGGAAAACTTACCATTACTAAACACTGACACTGGAGACTCCTTCCATAAATCTCCTCACAGAAAACTTCAACGATATACGTTTTTCTTCGTTAAATAACAACATTAATTTGTTTATTATTAAGTTTAGATTATGTGAGGTGTACAAGCCCATGCCAATCCCTGGGTAAGGTGTTACTATAGAAATTCATTCTTAAGTGTTAGAATGAGAACATTAATATAAACCTGTGATTTGAATTACAGCCGTCACTATTGTCAGAGCTGCTGTGAAAGAGAATTAATCAACACCTGATCAATCAGATTTGAAAACTGGCCTCACACTAACTTCTTATCTCTTTTACATAATATTAACCATGTTAGCATTTGAGGCAGTACTCAGGTAGTGTACTTACTCTGACAGGGGTTCGGTTCTCCGCTGCTGCCGTTGGCTGCTCTCCAGGGCTGATCATTGTAGAGCGGAGCGCATTTCTCACAGTGAACACCTGCTGTGTGGTGAGTGCAAACACACCTCCCTTGCACCTGCTTCACACACACACACACACACACACACACACAAGCATACACAGATGTGATCCTCATGAAGCATCACTACAGGTCATGTTATGACTTCTGAACTTCTATCTGCCCTTATAAACCAATCACAACCTCTTATTTGTGTGTGTTTGATAGGGGGAGTTTGTATTTTTTTGTAAAGTTGTTTCATGAATTTATAATAAATATCATTTTAAGGGTCTACGTACATATAGTTTTTAAGCGTCAATTTACATTTTTTCCAACCCAAAATGAACTCCACCCTTTTTCCTGACAAGGCAACCCACATGGCATGTGTAGTTTCAGTACACAGAGTGCAGTTTGTCTCTAAACATTACCTCTTTAATAATGTTTCAGTAGGACTAATAATAAACAGCATTTATCTGTTTTCTGCATCTTAGCAATCAATCCTTTCTCAGGATAACTTACCACACTGCTGTCCTGTCCTCCAGTAGGAAGGCATTGCTCTGCATGCCCATGACACAGGCAAGTTCCTCGGGCAAGGAGCGAGAAGATGGCATAAGGAGCAGAATCAGACTGTGTGGAGTTATGAGATGACCGTCTGGGAACTCTGGGTAAGAATTGGATGTTGGGTGCTTGTTGTGGCGCATTGTGCTGCCCCCTAGAGGAGGTGAAAGGGGAAGCAGGACAGTGATGGGGTTTCAGGAGGCGTATGCGCAGGTTAGTGAGGGTCAGTACAGACAGGGCTTCAGGACTGTAGGGGTCGTCCATCCCTCTACCCTGAGCCATGGTTCGGAAAATCACCTGGGGAAAATCAAGCAACATATATCTTTTTTTGGACAGAATAAAGCTTACTTCAGTTTTAATGCGTATATCATATAAATGCTGTTGAAAAGATTCACTAATTCAAATCAAGGCAACCACAAATGAATTAATTCAGACATCTCTGTGAAGAAGTCTGACCAGTTCTCTTTATCATTTTGAAATACTAATTGTCTTTGGAACTGAATTTTTTATGGAGGCGTGGCCTCTGTTCCTGTCAGTCCCTGGAAGTAGGGTTCTGAAGGAAAGCTAGACCTCCAGCAGCAGTGATCACTGCTACAAGGCTAATAGTTCAAACAACTTGCCTCTCCCCCAGTACACGGTGTGGCGCTGGAGTATCTGGACGTGCAAAGTGCCTCATGCTGGCTAACATCATCAGGGAGCCCGAAGGCAGAGCTGCAGTTCTCAGCGAACAGCTTCAATGTCTCCCAGGTGCGGCCAAAGTCCTGCGAGCGCTCCAGGCTCATGGCAGCGGGACGCGGTGAGCGGAACACCATCACCACATGGGTCAGGCAGAACTGGTCCTCCAAGTCCAGACGGATCTCATCCTCTCCAGCTGCTGCGGCCCCCGACTCCCACCACGTGTCCGGGTGGAGAAAAGGGTCGTCTGCCATCAGCGAGCTGTTGGAGCAGCAGGATGACTGTGTGTGAAGAGTCCTGCCACTGGCCAAGTTGCCCACAGGAGGGCTACAGGCGTGGCCCACACATCTGGAGGCTGGATTAAAGGGAGGGAAAGAAACGATCGAACACACACACACACACACACATTAGAATGATTGATGCTGAGATAAAACTCATTTCTGTAATTCTACACGGCTAGAAACAGTCAGGGCCTGCAGTATCGCAGAGCTACATTTGACAGCCGGAGGAAGCGATGGGTTGGGATTGTGTCAAGAAACGATTAGCCGCTTTCTGGGATGTGAGCCACAGGAAGAACCAATGTGAGGCTACACAAGGATGCGATCTGATTATGCTTTAATATGCCTTGTATGTGCATATGGCCTATATGCAACAAAATTCTATGTGTCCAATTAACTTAATTAAATTGTTTTTGTTCACTGGAATAGTTACTTCACCCATCTAAGGAACCAGGTAATTCAACATTTTTGGACTTTGCACTGATTCAGCACAAATGACCTTCAGGCTGTATTCGTGCCACAGTGTTGAATTCACTCCAGTGATCATTAATGCAACTGACAGCTACACAACAACATGCCGAGAAAGCGCAGCTGGCCGCATTCGCAAAGGTCAGCGGGCAAGATGAAAGCCCGAGCACCAGGCACGGGCTAAGAAAATTCACATTGTGTCTGTAATGGGCATTAGAAGGGATTTAGGCTTGGAGCTTTGGTCAAAAACGTTCATGAGCTTTATTCTGTTTTCTTACACAATAAAAATGTAGTGCCATATTCATCAAAATACCATTTTATGTTTATGTTGTATCAAAAAGTATTATAATTTATCTAATATATACCAATAAATGCTGCACCATGTATCTCGTGTACTGCTGTAAGCCTATATGCATTATTATTCTTGTATACATAAGTAAATACATAGCGGTGTACAATAATAATAAAAAAAAAAGGTTCTGGTGAGAACTTGGGCCTTTGCTGTCTGTGGGGAGTTCTCTATGTCTTCTCTCCATGTCTATGTGGTTTTCCTCAGGGGTCTCTGGTTTCCTCTTACCTCCCAAAAACATGCCAGTAGGTCGAATGGTGACTTTAATATGCTCCTAGGTGCGAATAAGTGTGTGTATGGTGACATGTGATGAACTGGTGTCTCAGCTGGGGGTGTATTCCTGCCTCACACCCAGTTTTCCCGGAATAGGCTTAGGATCCACCACCACCCTGACCGGGATAAAGCACTTACTGAAATGTATGAATGAATGAATGACTGAATGAAGCTCTTCCATGCAACGTGTTTCTGAAACTCTCCATAATCCCATTGTGTGACCCTCTTTTGCACTGATGGAGCGGATAGAGGGGTGCCAATACATTGTGCATAAAAGCAGAGACTCTACAGATGTACAAAGCAGCAGGTGGACGGAATAAAGTAGCAGTTCAGTGGATAAAACAGATCGCAGTGCTCCTCACCTGTCACGCCGTGCAGAAATCCCAGGAAAAGCATCGCAACCCGGAGCCGCTGCCGGAAGCGCTTCATGCTCGAGACTCCCAGAACGAACTCGCGCGCGTGCACCCGGGACAAATCACAGCACAACCGGAGCAGCGCGCGCTTCATCCTCTTCTTCATCACCTCCTTCAGTGCAGATAAAGTCCACAAGTAAAGATGTTAGAGCACATGCTGCAAACATTTTTCCATTGAACTCGATAAGGATGCGTTATTCCAGAGCTCTTAAATGCACCTGTTAAAATCCGCTTACTCCGTTTCCGGGCGCGCGGTTACGCACGCGGACCTGACGCTGCATTCTGACCTGGGACACCAGTAACCATCTAACACAAGAGCAAAACGAGATGCCCCAGCAAAGCGCACTCTCTTTCAGATGCGTCCCCCTTTTGTGCAAAACCAAACCTCTGAGGTTGAAATGAAAAGGAGGAGCACAGCGCCGCACACAGGACATGAGCAGAAGTGCACTTACTCAGCCACAGACTGTGTATCTGCCCCAAACCGAGCACTACACATTCACAATCCCGTGTGTGTGTGTGTGTGTGTGTGTGTACTCCGTCCTCACATCTTCATGTTATATCAGTGTCAATACCAGACACATATTCTGCAGCCATCATGTTTCCTGAGCATGAACATTAAATTGTTTTTAAACTACTGATTTTATTGCTTACACGTTTTTTTCTGGTTAAGGGCCCAAAAATGGCTCTTTAGCAGATTAAATCCACAAGCTTACTGTTACTAATAAATTTATCTTGTTGGATAGAATTTAATTTCTCAAAGCATACCATTGCCCTGAACTCCACATGTCCTACAGAAAGCCTCTGATTCTTGTTGAGGACTTGTGGACCAGCACCTCCTCACCACATGTTACACACACACACACACACACACACACACACACACACACACACACACACACTGTGGTTTCCAGTTTTATGGTTAAGGGTAAAAGCAACAGGCACAGAACCTTCTAGTAAAGTCTCATCAGAGTCGTTTACGGCTGACTGAATGCACCACGGATAAAAGTGAAGTACTCCTGACATTATTTTGGTTTATGCTCCTTTCAGAGAGATTCTCTTGTAATTCAATTTTCATTTTAATTTTAAGCTACACCAACACACAGACACACACACCCACCCACACATACACACAAGGACTGTTGAAAAGTTTGTACAGGCTGCAGTGATGGTTTCGTGGATCATTTCTTGGATCAAGAGGACCACTCTCTGTATAATATGTTCATAGTATAAATCCAAAGTGGTGTAAAATAATTCATTTTCAGTGTTTTCAGAGATTCCGATGGTATTCTGGTGGTGTTCATTTAAAAATCTTACATCATTCTGTTCTTCAAACACCACAAACCTCTTCATGCTGTGTGAAATTTAAAACTCATTTATATTTTTTCACTCTTTAGATCTGCTCCTCATTAATTTCCCTCTGCCGCCATTTTGCTTTGCTGCATCCCGGCCTCCTGCTTTCATCCATCTCTGTCCTTCGTGTCTGGCTTGCTTCCAGGCCGTAAACCACACCGAGAGATTTCCTTTCCTTCACTTTCCTTCATCTTCACCCAGCACTGCGGGTCTGCTCCCCTTCCACTGCCTCACACAGGCTGCGTGAGACGAATATCCTTACGGGAGATTGCATTAATCCTGTTGATGGTGCGTTAGCTGCTAATATTTGATCTTTGCACGTGTGCAGGCCTGATTTAGAGACTGTCAACTCTTTCTGACACCATATGAAAGGAGGTGAAGGATTTGAGTTTTCCTTTTTGGGAGTTGGAAAATGTGTGTGTCTTAGAATCTTTAACAGGGAGACAAATGTGTGTCTTCTTTTTTCTACGAATCTTCAGTTTTATTTCTCAAGTAGATGATGACCATCACATTGTGCAGGATTTTGAGCTAATTTATTTTTAGGCAGTAATATTGATCTGTAATTGTTTTTCGAGAATAATGCATGCTCGGAAAGTTGCTAGAAGTTGCCAGGTGATGTCATAAATTAATCTGTATATTCACTGAATTATCTGCACATTAAGTGAAAGGAAGCTTTTCTGAAGACACTTAGAACAGAATAGAATAGAATACAATAAGGTTTTACCATAATACAAAAGAAAAGATTATGACGTAATATTTATAGAAAGAAGTTGTTTTTGGTCATGGCACCACAATCTGTATACTGTATATAAAATTCCTATTACTCCTAAAAGAGAAGTGAGTGTTTATCACATGCTTTAAGACTACACTTGAAGCCAGTCTTCCCCTAAAATCTTATTGAAATGCAGCAAATGTTTACGAAAATGTTTATGCTCTTCAGCACTCTTGGTGAAATTCAATATTTTAGCAATATTTTAGCAGCCTGCATGAAAATCTCATTTGAAGCCCCCCAACACAGTGATGATACAAACCCAGAGACACTGTGCATCTATGGGCATTTAATGGGAGCAAAGATTAATGCTCACTGGACAACAGGTTTTTAACATTAAACATTTTGAATACTGCCTGGAAGCTATGCATCTCTGTGTAGAAAAAAAAAACATCTCACCGTTTATTGGACAATGCACTCTTCGCTTGTCCTGCCCAGACGCACGGCTTCTCCATATGATGAACGGGAGATCTCTCAAAGTGGCGGGACCTCGTTACCAAAATGGTATTGAATATGACTGTTTGATTATTTATATTCATTTCTGAAATTTGTTGTTTATACATACAGAAATTGTCCTAAACCTGCATAACTAGTACGGTGCAGATTACTTTCTCGATCACTGTTTTTTCAAGCTAGACACTAGAAGTAAATAAACCAAGCAAAACACAATCTATTTATCTGTCTAGCTATATATAAACCTCTTTAGTGTGAACTTTTTAGTGTGCAAAGTGTGTATATAGTACATTGCCACACCATCATACATATGTTTGTAATATAAACAATTTGCACATCCCTTCCATGTAACCTTTCAAAGTTATTCCTTCAAGCTCTGTGTAGACAGTATCTTACACTTCATGTAGCTCTCCATATACATTTACAGCATTTAGCAGACGCCCTTATCCACAACGACTTACAGAAGTGCTTTGTAGTCTCCATCAAAAACAGATCCTCATGCTAGTACAAATATGTCAGTGCAGAAAAACTCTTTACAGTCTCATTTGTTGCTTCCTGGTTCTAGAGGTATGATATTTGACCCCACCGTATTCATCTATTATAATTATAAAAAGTAGAGCAATAAAACTCTACTTGATTTGATTATTTGTGTGTAATCGTGTGTCATTGCTGCTATATCAGCTCACGCATGTGCTCCTCAGGTGAAACATGTTAAAGAGCTGTAGCGTCTTTAACATAAAACACATGTGCATACCAGCGTCTATATTTGGCTGCTTGTTTTGGTTTGAATCGCATTTATAAAAGTAATTCAAGTGGTGGTAATTGACTAGGATTTATTGTGCAGAGAAAACAGTTGGGATTTGGCCAGGCCACATGCAGGGAACTTTTTCAGCAGCTCATTACAGTAAAACAGGAGAACAGCATGCCTCTGCATCGGCCAAAAAAAGGCCAAAAAAATAAAAAAAAATACACGTGTCTCTCAGAATGTGGTGGATGCTGAATCGACAGGATGAGCTGTTTTTTTCTGAATCTTTGTCCATGTTTTGATCATTAAGTATTTTCCAGAAATGTCTATTTGACAGGGAGCTGAGGAGTGAACTCCTGCCAGACCAGGGCATCTGGAGCAGCAAGCTCATGATCTTACATGGTCTTTAATGGCCCTATGTGTAGACCAGTGTAGCCTACGTTAGGAAATAAGAGCAGGCTGGATATCACCTGCTTTATTAGGGACAGTTCGGTGCTGTGACCAAAATACTGTGATGAACGAATCTCAAACAGTGGAGCTGTTACTAACTTGAAATGACTGAATGTCATTTCTATCATTGAAATTTTTTTTTAAAGTAAACTTGTCTACCTTTTACAGAACTAATGGATGAATGAGTATGAGAGAAAATGATCAGTTTCCCCAATGCTTGATAATTTAATTATAATGCAGTACTTGCACTACTGCAAAACTTTAACAGAATGAAAGGGGCAGAAAAAAATCTGCACAATTTTTATTCTTCCCTCTGACCAAATCTAGTCTACTGGCCGTGATATGGTTGGTGTTGGACTTTAACTTTTATAGTTTTTCACTGGAGTGGCTAACATAGCTAACAAGTAACAGAAATCTACTAGAAATCTACAGACGTGCTGAAACAATGTGACTTCTGATCTAAAACTATGAACAAAACACTGGAACATTATTAGGCCATCATGGACACCCAGATTTAATCCCCCATTTATGCCATAAAATAAAAATTCCCCCATAATTCTAATTAAAACATAGAAATATACACACTCTCTCTCTGCTTTTTTTTTCTTTAACTTTTTTTTTTACTTCCAAATGAGATAACAGCTTAATGATGCCATTTGAAACAAAGACATGAAGGTTTGGGTTTGTATTTATGGAAGTGTCAGACATCCAACATGTCTTTGCTGATCAAAAGTAAAAGTGATTTTGCATTAAACCTGTAGTGTTATCCTCCTTAAAAACGTGAACCTGTGAGCAGATACTATGTTATACTAAAAAATAATGAAAATAAATAGATTGTGTCTAAAAAGCACATGTGTAAATGTCACAATCATGTCTAGTTATTCATTCAAATTGTATAAGTCAACTTTTTTTTTTTTTTTTTTTTTTTTTTGCATTAATGCATTTCAGGTATGATGAAAGAAAGAAATGTAGCTCTCATGAAATGGACAGAAAAAAAAAACAAACAAAAAAAACGAGCCATCACTTCCCAGCAATTTACAGCACTGGGCTTTGCGTGTGTGTGTGTGTGTGTAAGGTTCCTACAGTACCTTTGAATGGTTGCATGTAAAAACCTCGTCTGTGTGTGTAAAAAACCATGCAAACGCTGTTTTGGCGTGGGTAATACGTTCAGTTTACTGCTTTGATCTGAGAGAATTAATGACACAGATCAAGCTGTCAGCCTGGTCACTGCTGATCGAATCCAGATGAAGCACTTTGACAGCCTGGTGCCCTTGTAGAACATGACCCAAAAAGTGCGTGTGTGTGTGTGTGTGTGTATGTGTGTGTGTGAGACAGAGAGAGAGAGAGAACGAGAGAGAGATTGTCTGTGTATTGTACATATTTTGCTCCTTTTTATGTGTGTATGTGTATGTGTGTTTGAGAGAGAGAGATGTCATTTTGTGTGTCATTTTGTGTGTCTATCTACATTATTGCATGTGCATCTCTGCAAAATGGGATCAACATGCACATGTGCTTGCTACCCTTATTAATTTTAACATGATTAACCAAAAAGAAGGTAAAATGAAAAGAATCTTTTGGTTGAATGTAAAAAAAATGTCTTTAACACTCTATTAAACACAAACCCACATCTTATAACGAGCCAAAACGGCAAAACTTCACTCACACGCAAAGACATCAGTGCAAACACCATGAGCTGGCTAAGTAAAAGAGAGGATTACTGCAGAAATGTAGCACAGACAGGAGTAGTATGACTATAAGTATGTTTATGAGTATTTTTAAACTTAATCCCTCCCTGTTTATTTGTAGCAAAATGTTCCTGAACGAGAACTGCACATTTCCAGGCTGTGTTCCTGTCCTGTTCTTTCTGATCCCACTGCACTACAGGAACCAGGATTCATTCATTCATCTTGATAAATGATTTATTTTGGTCAGGGTCACAGTGGATCCACAGTGGATCCTGTACCACAAGAGTTGGGGATACACACCAGTTCAGATCCCAGTCTATTGCAGGGTGCCATGAACAGCCATTCACACATAGGGGCAATTTAGCAGAGCCAGTCCACCTATTGGCAGGATTTGTGGAAGGCTCAGGGAAACAGAAGAACCCAGAGGAAACCCATGCGGACATAGTGAGAACGCGCAAATCTCCGTACAGACCTGAGCTTCAGTCGTTCCTGATTTGCAGAAAACAGCCTTCCTTGGAGCAGGAACATAAAAGGTTCTTGGTTTAAGAACAAAACAACTAAATCCAGAGACACAGAAACTATATTTGGCTCTGGTTCCTCCAGTGGGGTTCCCAAGTTCCTGAAAATGTTTCAGTGGAAACCTGCATTCCTTCCTCCAGGCCTCTTCTGAACCCTCTCTGGATACTCTGCTGGGATACTGAAGCATTTGACGGCTATAAATCATAAATCTGCTGAATGAAATGAAAAAGATATCCCAGCAGTGCATATTAAACGAGTTTACATGACAGCGACTGGAAAAATCTTGTATGCACTCCTTACGCACTCATGTTTGTCTTACTATCCTTGTGAGGACCTTCCACTGACATAATTATTAATGCAGCTAATTAATACTGTGTCACACCTAAATCTAACGCTGCCATGCAAAAGGAAATATTTTAGCTCTTTTAATGTTTTAAAATAAAATCTACAGTTTTGAATAAAAGCAGTGTTCTTATAAGTCCAAACTGTCAGATATTCTAATACTTGTGGGGATACACACACACACACACACACACACATGTATCAGTTCATTCATGCATACACACCGAGACATACAAATCAGGATCACTGAGCTTTCCAGTGATTTTTATGACTGCTTTGGGTTCCAATCTTTGTTCTTTAACACACTCTCCTGTTCTTCACTAAAACTCTGAATGAGAAACAACCAGGACTAACATCCATTCCTTTCTTCTTTACAAGGTCCTATGGTGTCCACCTGGAATCCACACTGACCCCTTTGGTCACTTCAGGCTCTCAAAGGTCACAGGGTCTCCCTTAAATGTCCCCTCAGCTCTGAAATTCTGACCCTTAACAGACGCCACTTTTAAGAGCCTAACAGACCTGTCACAGTAACAGGGCGTCAGATTTCTCTCATTCACTCATAAAACACGTAGAAGCTTGGCAGCACGGCGGTATCGATGTGACAAATGCTGCTCTGATGCTGTATACATTTCAGCCATTAAAAAGCACAAATGATGGACATATATAATGGCTGAGCTCTTTAACCCCCACCCCCAGGGCTCAGGGAAATGCATTTGAACCAGTAGCTCATACACCACATTTAACTAATGTGCTAAATGAATGAATTTTGTCGGCTTGTGAACTGCTTGGCACAAAAACAAGATCTACAGACCTTACTGATGTTCCTTCCACAAATTCCTTCAGTATATTACATTGCATAAAACTTGATTTGTTAAGTTTTTTGAGGTGCTTTATTGAACCCAAGTGCTTCAGTTTATATAAATTCCATTGTCTTAATTTATTTATTTAACTATAATTCATACATGCCAAAACAATTACACGAACATTGACTTCAATGAGTTCAGGCAGTACATTTTTATATACCATATGTGCAAACTTCATAAGTCAGAATTTATGAGCTAAATGGTTAGACTGTGATGTATTGTGTATAGGATACAGCTTCAGGATGGTCATGCACTGACTGTATGCATACATTTGATCTGACACAGATCTGACAGAATAACTGGTTCCTGGAGGTCACTGTTGTCACCCACATGAGTTTTTCACCATATTGCTGAAAATGAAGGAAAATCATAGAGCTGCATGTAAGTATTGCTTCCTGCTGTTCCTGTCTGGATTTGTAATTCTAATTGACACCATTCTGAGTCACTATCTCACTATAAAGTGTTTAATGTTTAACTAAAGGCAGTTGATGGGTTTTGTAGTAGATTGAAAGGAGTCTGGTGGTCTCTGATGGTGAATGTTGTGGTTTAATGGTGATTTGATGGATCTTCAGGTGATCTGCTAGGAAACAGAATCTTTATGATCATTTAAATAAAACTGGCAAATATCCCATTGCACAGTGAGTATACGTAGATCTGTAACTGAATCTAGGACAATCTAGGACAAATGGACTCTCAGAAACTATTAAAATCTTGATCCCAAAGGGGAAATGTTTAATGGAGAGTTAGTTGACATTCAGGCATGACATTACTCAATTCAGTTTGATTCTGTTCAATTCAACCTGATTTGATTCAATACAGTTCGGTTTGGTTTGCTTGGATCTGCCTTGATTCAAGTCAGTTTCACTCCATTAATTTCTTTTATCTTATGTTACGTTATATTTCACTGAAATTGCTTTGCTGGCATAACATGAAAAAAGAAGAAGAGGAGACAAAAGAAAAAGCGCTGTATTACACTGTTTTATGTCTGGTAGGGATGATACTCCTGCACGCTACTGCTATCAGACATTTTTGGAAGATTTACAGGATTGAAATTTACACAAAGGCCACAACTATAAAAGTTTTATAGCACTTTCACAACGTGCCAGTGTTGGAGAGGATGCGGCAGAGGAAGAGTTAGAAGCACATGCTGCTCTCATTACTGTAAAACAGGAGCCGCACTAAAGCAGGCGTGACCTCCTGCACCGCTGTAACGCACTGTTAAAATAGACTTCTAAGGGAGTAATGAGGAGAATAAAATGATGAGAGGGAAGGGAATTGGAACTGTCTTTGTAAACGTGTGTGTGTGTGTGTGTGTGTGTGTGAGCAAATGTCTTTTTCACTTGTGCTGCAGCGACCCACTAACACACAAGCCCCTTCTCTGAGCACATCGTGTCAACAGGCCTGAACACATGTCAGTAATTAATGACAAATAGCACAGGCCTGGAGCTGCACTTGAACTGCACAGATTACACTCCTGATAACGCCAGTTTCAACAGGCTGCTTCTCTTTTTCTCCATTTCAGATCAGTACAGACAGGTCTCAGGGGAGTGACTGAAGTCAGCGTTAGGACTGAGATGTGAGAGGTGTCAGTGGGACACTTTGAAGTTTCAGCAAAAATTACATCAGTGTGGGAAAAAGACTTTAAAAGGAGGTCAAGGCTGATGAGATATGGTCAGAATTATGTATACAGTACATGATCTAGGTCTTCACATGGCCTTCAACACAGCAGCAAACTCATTCCTGGTTTCATTCCTGGGCTCTGGTATTTTCCCAAATCTAACACAATACATAGTGGTTTCAAATCATAGTTAAAACCTTTTTGTTTACATCATTAGGTTTTTGAGTTATTGGAGACTACAGTTTCAGTCAAGCGTTAAACCTCCATCCTTATAGCAGATTTAATACTGATACATCACAGGTGCATTGGGTTTTAAACGCACGTGACAGTATGTAGAGCGTTTTCATGCTTGTAACTGGTCGAGTCTCATTAGTCGAGTCCGCTGCCTGTCTCAGTGGTCTCAGTCCCGTCCTCCACGTGCTTTCTGAGACTCCTAATAATCTCTCAGTCATTACCCTTTCTGCTTCTTTAAAGTGACAGGAGTCAAAAGCTACCCTCAAGAGTCAAAAGGTGTACGCCTTTAGTCCTTTATTTTGAACTAAGTAACTTACATGCTTCACTGAGCACCCTTGCAAAGATCTCCAGGGGTACAGTGTTATAGGGGCATTATATCTGTGATCTCTCAAAGAGCCAGGGTCTGGATTTTGTGACCTTTTGACCTACAAGTGTGAGAATTGCTCTTGAGGACCCTCTGAAGCACACTAAAGCAGGGAAAAACAAAAGGGGAGGAAGGAATTTAAAAATGTCCATCATTACTAGTATTAAATTCATTATTACACTGATGTCAAACTATTTACATTATATCAGTAAATATTGTAATATAGTAATAATTCATAATTTGAGTAGTGTTTTGGGATCAGAAAAAAAATAGTGCTAGAATAACATCATACATAATACCTATAATTTATGTCTAAGTTTTAAATATAACTCATTGCATGCGTTATTGCCTGTTTCCATGGAGGGTGCCAATAATTTTGGTGACGTCTATATGCAGTCATTTCCTGAACAATTACTCAAACAGCTCATAGCTTTCCAAAATTTAAGACAAAATACTTCTTTCATTAATTGTACATCCTGTGCAAATAAATGAAAAAACGTTTAGAAGATATTTTACACCCCCTTCTACTGAGGAAATGGTTTCTCCCGGCTCTACCTCCTCTGCAGCTGGGATGGTACTTCCTTAGCAACTGTTGCCGCGTTCTGAAGTTGCGGCTTGAAAACAGATTTCTGAAAGACTGAAAAGTTCAATAAGAGCAGAAAACTTGCTCATTATAATATTTACAGGTGATAAAAGGTATGGTATGAGTAATATTGGGACAGTAGAGCATTTTGAACATTTGACTTGTGTATAAGTTTAGAATTTGAATACATTTCTAATGAATTAATTGGCTAATTCAAGCTGACAGTCTAGAAGCAGCATAGTGGACTGGGTAGTAGCTTCATTTAATTTCACTTTTCATTTAATTTTTTCAAAAATTTCCTGTTTGACGTGTAAACAAGTTTAGGTAAGTTCTCCTAATTAGTCTAAAATGTCAAGTGAACTGTTAGTAAACTTTTCTACACATACTGCACACATTGCAATCTGACAACCTTATTATTATTATTATTATTATTATTATTATTATTATTAATCAGACCTATCCCTGTTTCATCCTGACTGTCAGGAAAATGGACCCCAAACCAGTGCATCAAAACCCTCCTCATGGATTTGGCAGCTTCCTTCCACACCCTCCTGATAACCCCAGACCTGGAGAACACAGAGCAACTCCACTGCAGTGCCACAGGAGCAAACTGCCCTCCATGAGGAAATGTCCCAGTGGAGAGCAGGGCACGCCAGCACCTACACCACATGTACGGGTAAAACCGTCCAATTTCTGCCTCTCACTAAAGAACAACTCTCCTGTTTTTCCCTCTGGTTGCTTCCCAGTACTCCAAGTGGTTCCCTCTTTATCCAGTAATCCCACATCCTTCACTTCATGACCTGGAAATGAATTGAAGTCCACTATTTTCAAAACCAGTGCTTTAAATGTCCTCGGAGAGATTGAGGAAAGAGGACACACAGCTGTTTCCTTCCACACAGCTGCATACTGTAGCACATAATGTAATATATTACTGTTAATAATACACTGTATCTAGTACAATATACCAGCCAAGTTCATAATCTTTGAATATCGTTTCCGGGACAGGGATACATTTGCAATTGATAACTGGAAATATTTGGCACAAAACTGATATAAAATCTAAAATATAAAGAAGCTTGAAATGTTGTACATGTTGAAAGGGCTTTTATAAGTGTTTTTATTCTGTCCAGGTTTCACAGTAATTTTTGAAACTAGTGTTTAACTTGAAAGAAAACTTTTGCTGTGTGAAAAAAATTTAAATTCTCTACCCCCTGAAAAAAAATTAAGCCTAATATATGAGTATATAATGAAAACAATCACAACATTGGTGCCACTTTTTCTTTTCCAATACCGACACTGAAGCTTGAGTGATATCTGATATCGATACTTCGTCCAATATTTTTTTCTTTGAAACCTACCAAGCTTAAAAATGATTTTTTTTTAATTGAAGCACTTAAAAAATACAGGACGAAATACACAGCCAATAAAACATGACTTACACACTTCATCTCTTTCACACACAAATCACTTACATGGCAAATATAAATAAATATATAGTATAAATATAATAAAAAATCAATCCTATTAAAAATTACAATCAGCTCTTTATATGTAAACATTTCCAGATGCAAAACACTTTTCCAAATCCAATTCTGATCTTTTCAGTTAGTTACAGGAGCGGATCGAATTCTTTCTCTTTTCTGCGACATCCGATCCACTGTTTTTTGCTGATTTCAGCCTGATACTGATTGTCAGATCAGTGCTGTTTATAAAAGAAAACAATAAAGTACCCAAATTCTATAAAAAAGATCATTAATGTTAGTGAGAAAGGACATCTTGTTTGGCAAAAAAAAAAAGATTTGCTACCCTGGGATTGTTTCATGCATATCTTCTTTTCCTTTTCTCCCCTGAGAGGAAGGAGAGAGGAAAGGAAAAAATGAAGCACAATTAAAGGAAGAAAAACACTCTTCTTTTACTCTCCGTTTCTCTTTTTCTTGGACATACAGTTTAATGGCCTGAATCCTAATTACTGACAGTCTGTGGTGTGTGTCGTGTTGTACACAGGGCTCAGTGACCCAGCAGAGTTTACTGTGGCAGGCTGGCTGTGACTCAAACACCACCAAAGGTAAAACTGTTCAGCGTCTCACCGTATTAAACCGTTTAAAGGAGCAGTGCAGCTGAAAAACACATTTGTTTGCTTCTTTAGTGTTGCACTGGAGCTACGAGGATAACGTAGCAAACAAATAATAGAAGTCTATCTCACCAAAAATTACACATAACTATCTGCTGCGAACAGCGTTATCTTTTTAAGTAATGCCACTCAGATTTAAACAGAACGCGAACAGAAATGAACCAGACTTCACTGGAGGAAGCCACATTGAACAACTGAATATCAAACTTGATATTTTACACAATCATTTAATTAAAGATAAGTTTGTGTAACATATTGTCATTTGAAGCAAGTAGATCTAAGTTTAGATGTATTTAAGGATTTTGGGTGAGATAGATTCTTGGTTAACTGGTTACTCCATTTTCAGTAATTTTTTTTTGTCAGACTATTCCTATAACATAAATCCTAAATTATTACCTGCATAAATAAAATACATGTTCTTATCTATTTAGCATTAGTCTGCTCATTTTTTTCCCCTTCCGCCATAGCAAACACTTTCCAGACCCCCGCTGACCTGTTCAGTATCATACAGAAGGACAGACACGGACCAACTACCCAGATCCTGCAGCAGACAGACTTTACCTCAGGAGCCTACATGCCTAAAGTACAGCTGCCCTACAGCTGCTCACGCGGCCGGTGGCCCCGCAAGATCGAGATCGAGAAGTGAGAAGAATTAGCAATGACAGCATGATTATGAAAATAATCTAAGCGTGATTGATTTTTGAGACAGGCTAAGAAGTAACTGGGTGTCAAGTAAGATGAATTCATAGTAGAGTTGACAGGTAGAGGGTTTTGTGAAAATGTCATGGCTTATACTGATTCATACTTTATAGTTCAATATTGCTGGGGTACTTACTTCTAAATTATTGCTGTCTGGTGATGACTTTTCTATTCTTCAAAGTGAGCTCAGATTTTTTCAGAATTATCCATACATGATAATTCTATTTTGTATTAAAATTATAGTTTTGTATAATATTTGATATTGCTAGTAAACTCATATCATATCATAAGAGCACCTACTACTGACATTTTTTTCAAATTATTAAGTTTGACAAGTTTGAGCACTCATAACCCTAAAACTGAGGTGCACTATATGACCAAAAGTATGTGGACACCTGAGCATCAGACCCATATGTGGGATTTTCCCAGACTGTTGCCGCAAAGGTGAAAGCACACAACTGTATAGAAAGTTTTTGTATCCTGTAGAATTTCCCTTCACTGGAACTAAGAAGCCCAAACCTGTTCCAGCATGACAATGCCCTTGTGCACAAAGCGAGCTCCAAGAAGACATGGTGTGCCAAGGTTGGAGTGAGTGCTATGGACAGGTTTCCAGAAACATTTGACCATATATTGTATGTTTTTAGTGATCTGACCATTTTATACAAAATGGTGTCCCATTTTTCCCATTACACATTGTACCTGTTACCTAAATTCAAAACCATTCAGGGTGGGCTAATAATCCTGTTTTCTTTTGAAAACATCAATAGTCAGTTTTTCTACCAAGAAACTCATAAAGCAGAGAGCAGTGTTTGATTTTTAAATGTCATGGTTACTCGGGCATGAGAGAAAGGCAGGAGACATGCCTAAAAGGTGCCTTTAAAAATTGCATTAAATAAGTTGCCTTGATGGCGTTAAATAGGTTTTTTATTATTATTATTTTAGGCGGAGACGGGAGTATCTGAAGTTAGACATCGCCCAGCTTCTGGCTGACCTTGACATTGATTCCAATCAGCTGGTACCAAGAACCATGAGCAGTGAGGATCAACCAGAGACCTCCTGTCTCTCTACCTCTAAAACCCCCAGCCCACCAGTTGTTAACTATCTGCCCCTGGAGGTATTAGCACTATTATCAGTGTCTCTATAGAGGTTACAATGCTTTAGGATTAGTTTATATGTATGATATGTTTATTCTTTGTGTACTATAGAATACTTTAGTATATTTGGACCTCTTTATTGTGTGTGTTTGGGCTCATTTACATGACTTTCCAGATATTTGATAACGAGGAGTTTGATTCCCGCACACCTGAGGACTGGCTAGCTCTGGGCTGTGACCAGGGCTCGAGTGACCAAAAACCTGTTCCTGCCAAAGCTTTTCTGCCGACAAACGACACCGATTCAGCTGGTACAAAGCATTCTCAAACCAAGTTCTGTAAAAGCATTTTACTAGCAGATATATAGCATTCAATTGAATTAAATTTAAAAGCATTTTTTTTTTAAAGTTGGACTTTACTGAGGTAGACCAAAGAACTGTGCCTCTCCCTCCCTTTCTCTCTCTTTTTTCTTTGTGACAACTCTGGTGTAGAGGAGAAGAGGAGCAGTCCAGAGTATACATGGCAGTCTGTTGGGGTTCTAGATTACAGCCCAGAGAAGAAGCAGTACATGGTGCAAAAAGCTGATCAGAATGGCTGTGTGAGAGACAGCGAGGGCGAACCGGTTTTAGGTGGAGCAGAAAGAAACAAAGGCAAGTCCCAAAGAGTCTATCTTACTTGACAACATCTAGTAGAACTATTTCAAGGTGACAGGATTTGCTATTACTGGACATTTAAAGGTAGCGTCACCAATTTTTGACATTCTGACAAAAAACTAATGACATGGAGCTCAAACATCAAAGCAGTCATGTCAGGGAGGCATGTGTACCCACCTGACAGTCCTATGACCCCTCAACTGGGAAGGTTTCCTTTTATTACGCTGGCATTTAGCTGTGTAAGCAATTTTGTGCTTTTTTTTTGAAGGTTTCATAGAGAAAACTGAGGTGAAAGTCATTATTTGTTTGAATAGTTAGTAATTCTCCCCAAATTGTGGATTATACCTTTAACAAGTGCTTTAATCGTAAGTCATGCATACCAATTATCTGACTATACCCCTCTCTTTCTCTCTCTCTCTCTCTCTCTCTCTCTTTGTTCCTCTAAGGCCCTCTGCAGTTGAATCAGTACTGGGTTCCACGGATCCGGCTGCAGTTCTGTGCTGAGGACCCGCGTATCTTTGCTCTGAGGGTCCAGTTCGCCTGCAGAGCCAGGCACAACACTGAAGCTCTGCTACTGTACCATCTGTCTGTAGACTGCATGCCAGTCTGGAGCGGGACCCCCACACTGCAGCCCACCAGCCTCCAGCACATCAAAACCCGCACCCTCAGCACACCAGGACTCCAACTCCCACTGTGAGACACCCAGAGTGGGAGGACAGTCTTATAAATAATATAAAAGTAGTACTGTAGTAAAACAAATTTTAAAAGGATGAAAATAAGGACAGAATTAATATGAACCACAACGGTGGTTCTCAGAGACTTTTATTATTATACAAATAAGTTACAGATTCCCTTATGATTGCACAGATCAATTTCATGAACATAATTCAGCTATTTAAGTTTTATGCACATTAGGCTAATATAAACTATCATATTTTTTAAATTGGAACCATGAGCTTTTTATTCCTGAACTTTCCACTCACAGAATCACAAATCTTTTTAACTACATATACAAATGTGCCATTTGTAGAGTAAATGTAATGTGTGCTTGTTATGTGTGTGTGTTTCTGCATGAAACACAGACTGCAGCAGTGCACGGAACGTCTAGAGAAAGAGATTCACCTGGAGTATGCCCGCACCATGAACCGAATGACCTTTGATAAGCTTGTGCAGGCCAACCCCAAAGAGTTCTCCTACATCACATTGCCTGAGAAAGAAGCAGAGAGAGTGCCCAACAAAGGTGTGTGTGTGTGTGTGTGTGTGTGTTTATGGACATTTGTGTATCTATAGACATTGTCTGTCTTGTGGAACTCCGATGAGATGCTCTTGTACAGGTTCCGTGTCTGTACCGGACTACCCGTTTGAGAAGATCCGTGCCAAATTCACCTTCATCTCCCTGCTCACTAAGCCAGAAGTGATCACTGCTTTGTCTAACGTTAGAGCTGAGTGTAACAGGGTGGCAGCCATGAGCCTCTTTCATGTCGCCTTTAGCAAGCCTCAACGCCTGGAAGAGTTTGAGCTGGCACAGTCACAGATGCACACACAGGTAACATTACACATATGAACATATATACATTGTACTGCTTTTCACTGATCCTACTTTCTCTCCTTTCAGGTGCAGCTTTTCCTGCGTGACACCTGGGTCACCAATCTGTGTAACGGGATCCACTCCAGCCTGCGTGACACCGGGCCTGGCTGGTACAGTCTAAGTGAGTCAAGCTGGCAGGTGTACTGCATGTCCAAGCTGTGTCGCTTGATGATGCAGGTACGCTTCAAACTACAGGACTCCCTGCGATTCTTGGTGCAGGACTCACTCACCAGCCTGGCTCAACTGGTCTTGGACGCCTGCCACAGCGTGCTGCACTGTCCCCCTGATCTCACCTGGGGTGCTAACCTCATCCACAGTCCCTACAAGTGAGACAGTGTGTTTTCAGCTCACAGATTATTGTTGCTCACAGATGTTTGTTGAACAAGGTGTGTTAGACCTGAGAAGAAAAAGTTGATGGTAAAACATTGTATTTCCAAGGCCCTCTTTAAATTATTAGATTTAAGAAGAAGATACATGGACAGAATCAGTGTTTTGTTTCACATTATAGTTCCTTCTATTAAGGAGTAGGTAAGTGGGAGTGGCCAGGTAACATGAATCAGTAGAGCAAAGAGGCCAATTAAACGTATAATACCAGGATATTCTCTGCATTGAATACTCCTCACATGCTTTTACACAATGATGTGTTTACAGACCGAAGAAGATCCCATTGTTCCTTGTGGACCTGGTCATGGACCAGACCGGGGTCCATTACAGCACCCCGCTAGAGAACTTTGAGACTTCCGTCATCAACCTGTTAGACAAAGGCATCCTCTGCACTCATAAACTCCCTCAGCTAGACAAGGTTACCTACACATCACTGATCAACTTTGATTCGAAATTGTTTACTTTGAACTGATTACTTGTGTATCTCCATAACCTTGTCTCTGGTGTTCTCTTGTTCTCTCTGTCTGCTTTAGTTTGTCATGAAGAACTTGTTTATCAGTGGGGTTCCGCTGTTGGAGTCAGTGGGTCTGTGGGAGCCAGCAGTGAAGGAGCTGAGAGAGACAGTGGCCAATGCCCTGCGCCAGGCCACCGTTCCTCTGCAAGCCTACGCCCGTGAATACGAATGCCACCTCGAGCTTCACAACTCTGACACCAACGCATTCCTAAAGTACAGCTCCATTTAAACTACCCCAATCTCTTCCTGATTCTTTGTTCTATTCCTTTATAGCACAGGGGTCAAACTTAAAGCCTAAAAGCTGACTACAACTGTCTGGCTCATTTCATTCAACATGCATGAAATTACCCGTTGTGTTCACATTACACTAGAATTAGCATAATATAACGATCGTCTCCAGACCTCAATATGCATCACCAGCCTTTTCCCATTAGTTTTTACAAAGAGAACAAAGACAGGTTCAAAAGAGTGGACTGAGTATCAGAATGAGTACATTTTTGTTTTTAGGGGAGTTAAATCGGTGTGATTTCTTCACAGCATGTACAAGCTGTGGCAGTTGTCAAGCAGTAAAATAAAACATCTTTTTATCATTTTTTCTGCTTTTTTATGCGTGTATATCACTCACATCTGTGCATGTCTGCTTTCATCTTTGTGTCTATATGCTAGGCTTTACAGTCAGGAGAACAGCACTCCTCTGGAGGTGAAGGAGGAGGTGTTGAGGCACCTAAAGGAGAAAGAAATTTTGGAACAGTCCCTCCCCTCCATCATCGTGATCGGGCCCTTCATGGTGAACGTGGAGGCCGTGAGGAAGAACCTGTCTAAGAAACGTTGTGCTTTAGCCAATGCCGTGATCGAGCGCCTTGCTCTCAAGCTCCGCAACCAAATGGAGGAGGCAAGTATCACAGTATCACACTATACGTGCTCATAGTTTCAGTCCTGGAGGTCCATAGTCTTGAACGTTTAGGTTTGTCTGAACCGGTGAGCCACTAAATTATGAAAGGCTGTGGCCACATAAAAAAATGTGTTTTTTTAAAATCTAAACTATTATATTGTGTGTTTCAGGCATGTGAAGAGTGCAAGCTGATCAGCAGGAAGCTGTATGAGAAGCCTAACAGCATCGAGGAGCTGGCAGAGCAGAGGGACTGGATGAAGCAGATCCCAGATCAGTTGAAGGCCCATGAAGTATAAGAGACATTTCTGTTTAGTTTTTAGCTAAATGGCTGGTTATGCTATTAAATTACTCCTTTCCTTACTAAATTGCTGCAGAAGGTCAGAAGTCACTTCACTGTATTGATTCACTGTATTGCCCCAACCAATGTCAGTATAATATGCCTTCTGAATAAGACGGGCTGTGGTTCGATCTACGAAAGAGCCAAAAGATAAAAATCTGAAAAAAATGTATACACAATAATAAAGGGAGCAATACACCAGGCCACAGGACTAACTAAACCACCTACTACCTGGGTTTATATTATCACTTATTATATATTTAATTGACTATCATGATAACTGTAGTGTTCCTGTCTCTAATGGGTGTCTAATGAATTTCTCCCCTCTGTGTCTCCTTATGCTGAAATCCATTGACAGGAAATCTTGTCCAAAGCCATGTCTGACTATGAGCTAATAGATGAGTTCTTCTACAATCTCACCAATGAGGATTTCACTGGGAAGTATGCGGCATTGTTTTTTTCTAAATCATAATTTAGTTTTATTGATCCTGCAATGATCGCATAGGCTCGAACATCCACAATGTGCATAGCTTCGGTTTTATGACTGTCTGAAAAAATAAAAAACAGGGGATTTGATATGTGATCAGTATTCTAATGACATGTTTTTGTCATATGAAGATGGACAGCAATGGCCTGGCCACATAAGATCCTCAGTCAGATTGAAAATGTGCACCTACAGCATGAAGAGGATGAGGAACGCTTCCAAAAGATCCAGCTGGTTGACCAGAGCAATTTCCAGGAGCGTCTGGACTCCCTAGAGGTCAGAGCCTCCAGCACCTGTCCACCTGTGGTTTTCTGTACTCATTATAAAGTCTTATTACAGCAAGGAAAAGGCTTTTTGAGAGTTATTTTATTAAAGTGTGTGTGCGTGCGTGTGCGTGTGTGTTTTAGATGGTGGTTGCAGGCTTTGCTGCCTATACAGACATCAGTCATGCCCATGAAGTGGCAAATGAAATGCGTCGGGTTGCAAAGCAGCTGAAGGAGTGTCAGGGCATGGCGCAGGTTTACAACAACCGTGAGCGCCTCTTTGGCCTCCCCCTCACTAATGTATGTTTTTCAACCGTGACAGATATCACAGCATGACCACACCAAATTAGTCTATTGCTGGAACACTTTTTAGAGGACATTTCTCACTTATGATTCAAATCCAGAGTTTGCAGAGAAATATATCTGTAACCTATATTCATTTATTTTCTGTGGACCAGTATGACAGGTTGCAAAAGCTTAATCGAGACTTTCAGCCTTTCCGGGACCTGTGGACAACCACGTCTGATTGGCAGCGTTGGCATGACAGCTGGCTAAATGACCCGCTGTCCTCTATTGACCCAGAACAGCTGGAGCGCAATGTCAGCGATGCCTTCAAGACCATGCATAAGTGTGTCAAACTGTTCAAAGACATACCATGTAAGTAAAACGTCTACACATGAGATATACTTAGAAGAAGAGCTATTCTTATTATTTTTATTTCATTTTACAGCCTGTCAGGATGTGGCTTCCTACGTCCGTGGCCTGATTGAGAAGTTCCAGCCAAACATCCCCTTGATTCAGGGCCTGAGGAACCCGGGCATGCGCAGCCGCCACTGGACCCTTCTGTCTGAACGCCTCAACATGAATGTGATGCCCAAAGCCAACCTTACGTTCTCCCGCTGCCTGGAGCTCGGCCTGCTTCAGCACGTAGATGAGATTGCACACGTCGCAGAGGTGGCTGGCAAAGAGTACGCCATTGAGCAGGTAACGTAACAGAATAGGATTTATACGATTTATATGATAGATATGTGTGATAGACTTTTAGACCATTGTCTCTCAATAAAACATCATACAGATCCTTAATTAATGTAAAAATAATATATATGCGTATGCTTATGGTTATGCTTTACTCATGCTTAACAGAAGACACTTGGATCATCACCTGTGCAGTGAACAAAACAAGAAGAAGAGAAAAAGCATTATAAAAAATATAAAAGAGGAAGTATATAACTTAACTTAATGGATGCGCCATTGCCACCCTGAATTTGATTATTTTCAAATACCTTGTAATTACTAAGAATCTGGAAAACACAAAGCCCTCTGTCCTGAAGATTTTACTGTGGCGGAGAACTGACCAACCGTTACACTGGAGACTCCCTCCATAAAATGATAAAAAAATCTCCTTGCAGAAAGCTTAACCATATCAATGATTATCAATCTCTTTAATCCATTTATTATTAGCCTTAGTTTCAAGGTCATTAATTTAACCCTGATTAATCAGCACCTTCTGACCAGTCGGATCTGAGAATTTAACAGCACTATGGTATAAGTGCAACTGTTCAGATTAATCTTTTCCGTCTGTGTGTGATTAGGCTCTGGATAAGATGCAAAGCGAGTGGAAGTCTGTCACGTTTGAGGTTTTGGCGTATAAGGAGACGGGCACCTACATCCTGAAGAGTCCTGACGAGGCGTCCCAGCTGCTGGATGACCACATCGTGATGACCCAGAGCATGTCGTTCTCTCCCTACAAGAAGGCATTTGAGGATAGAATCAACACTTGGGAGAGCAAGCTGAGGATGACTCAGGTATAACCATGATGTTTATCTAAGTTAACATCTCCCACCAAATTCTAATCTTATCTACCATCGGGTTTCACCTCACAAAATAAGTTTAAAGCCATCTTTGTGTGTCTGATAGCTACAGTATGTTCTGAGCATGTTTTAATTAACTCCTGTTGGCAGGATGTGCTGGAGGAGTGGCTGACATGCCAACGCTCCTGGCTCTACCTGGAGCCCATCTTCAGCTCAGACGACATCAACCGACAGCTGCCCGTTGAGGGGAAGAGATACCAGACCATGGAGCGTACCTGGAGGAAAGTGATGAAGGCTGCGTACGATAACAGACAGGTGATCTTGGGCTCTCGCTCTCTCTCCAGCATCTTCCATTTAGATTGAATGTATCTGTGTGTATTTTATACAGCATGTGTTTTTTGAATGTGGTGTTTTAGCTATTTTATTTGTCTGAGTGTGTATTTATGTGTGCATACATGTGTGTTCAATTATGTGACTATTTATAGTTAAGTGCTTGTAAGTCTATTTGTGTGTGATCTCTCATACGTAGGTAATTGAGCTTTGCCCGGACCAGCGTCTGCTGGATAATCTGAGAGACTGTAACAAGCTGCTGGAGCAGGTGCAGAAAGGGCTGAGCGAATATCTGGAGACCAAAAGGGGATCCTTTCCCAGGTCAGCAATCCATTAACTATCATCAGTGTGTAAGGAGTAAAACACTTATGGATCTTCTGTTATAGGTGGCGTGATGTGGCAGGTTAGTTCCTGTTATTGCTTATGAATATAATATCGCTATATACAGTTGTTCCCTCAACAATCTCTGTTTTCCCCTCATTCTTAAAGTTAATAAGGCAAAAAACACAGCTTGTCATGTTACAGAGAAACCGTAAAGCACAAAATCCACTATTAGAATGAGCGTATGATATGATTTGCAGCTGCACTGCTGTCAGAGCTGCTGTCACATAATTAATCAACCTTCTGACCAATTGGTGTCAAGAATTCAACAGTGCTGTACCATAGATATCATTACACAATATAATTTAGTGTCGTTTACCATTAGATATTTACTCACTATTACAGTTATAAAGGTAGGGCCGACATGCCCTGATATTTCTGCTTCCTGGATTTTAGATTCTACTTTCTGTCTGATGATGAGCTGTTAGAGATTCTGTCTCAGACCAAAGACCCGACAGCAGTGCAGCCCCATCTACGCAAATGCTTCGAGAATATCGCAAGGGTCAGTCTGCCACAAGTATACACACACACAAACACACACACACACACACACAGTCACACACAAATGCACATCAGTAATTTTAAATGAGCTGAACCAAATACAGTAAACCTCTCTCAGATATGACTGCAGTTTTTCTGTAAAGCTCTTTCGGTAATGTACAGCTCCAGTTCCAGCCAGACCTGCAAATCACACACATGTACTCCGGAGAGGGAGAGGAAGTCCAGCTGTTCCTCCCCGTGTGGCCTACTGGGAATGTAGAGGACTGGCTATGTGATGTGGAGAAGTCCATGAAGCTGAGTCTGCGTGACAACATTGAGCGTTCCCTCAAGGTTTATCCAGAGGTCAGTCTATCAGTGACAAACCAGCGTTCTCATTATTTCAGCATTTTTTGATCATAAAAATATTAAAGGTCAACCAGTGTTACAGGGTTCACACAGGCTGGTCCTATCAGTTATTGCACACACAGACACTTCAACTTGACACCCACTAGTGTATAGTACATTACTAGTTAACTATTATGTATTATATCGTTAACCATTATATTACTACTTGGTTGGTGAAAGACATCTCTTCTTTACTCTTTTCTACTCTCTTTTCGAAACTAAAAATAGAAAAAAAAACATTCTTAAGCATGAATGTTTCTTTGGATTTTATTATTTTTATTCAGGAATGGTTAAATGAATTTGGGCATAGACCTTTTTTCTGCTTTGTGTAGGAACCCCGTACTAAGTGGGTGCTGTCGTGGCCAGGGCAGGTGGTGATAGCTGGATGTCAGACTTTCTGGACTGCTGAAGTTTCGGAGTCTCTAGAGAAGGGAGACCTCGCCAAACGCTTGTATCCTCAGCTCCAGACACAGGTATGATGAGAATCCAGGTCTAATTTGGTGTAGTGCATGTGAGAAGAATGAGAGAAAACAGCAATCAGAGGTTTCTAAATATATCATAAAGCAAAACTGGATTGAATAATGCTTGTTGGTATCTTCAGGTTTTTATATGTATGTGTATAAACTGGTGTTGATGGTTGTTTGTATATGTGTGTGTTTGTATGTGGGTAGCTGGGAGACCTGGTGCAGCTGGTCCGAGGCCGTCTGTCTAGAATGCAGAGGGCTGTTCTCTCTGCTCTCATCGTGATCGAGGTACACGCTAAAGACGTGGCTGCCAAACTGGTGGAGGAATCCGTGGCCAGCGTTAATGACTTTGAATGGATCAGCCAGCTCAGGTCAGGAAATTCCTAACACATATTCAGTGTATATTCGTGGTGGAAATGACTCGTTTTTGTATTATGATAGAGGACAATAATACATGTAGCATGTGAGATTATGGAACTATGTGTGTCATGTGTTGGTAGATATTACTGGGCGAGAGATGACCTCTACATCAGGGCAGTGAATGCAGAATTCCTCTATGGCTACGAGTATCTCGGTAACTCCGGGCGACTTGTCATAACACCACTGACCGACAGGTAAAAAAGTAGCGGAAGATCAATATGGATGTGACACACCATAGCCATTCAATACACATAGACAATTCAGATCTCAGCTTTCACTTACTTTGTGTTAGTATGCTTCTCCAGTACAACTGAAATCAAATGTAATTTCAAGCCTTGAATATACATACTGTTTTCTATGTCTCACCCAGGTGTTACCTGACGCTGACTGGTGCTCTGCACCTGAAGTTTGGAGGTGCTCCAGCGGGTCCAGCTGGCACAGGTAAGACCGAAACCACTAAAGACCTGGGCAAAGCGCTGGCCATCCAGACCGTCGTCTTCAACTGCTCTGACCAGCTCGACTTCCTCGCTATGGGAAAGTTTCTCAAGGGTCTGGCCAGGTTAGACATGCATACCTGGTGCTCTATTTAAGCTGCTGTGCTGTCTCTGAAGATGCTGTATACGTGTTGTATTGTGTGTCTGTGTGTTTACAGTTCTGGAGCCTGGGCATGCTTCGATGAATTCAACCGCATTGACGTGGAGGTGCTCTCTGTGGTGGCGCAACAGATTACCACCATCCAAAAGGCGCAGCAGCAGAGAGTAAGTTAGAGTGCACACCCAAACACATGAGTGTTTGTAAGATATAAAGTCACAATCAAATACTAATATAAAGTGGTGTGTGTGTGTCTGTGTTTAGGCAGAGAGGTTTGTGTTTGAAGGAACAGAGATCCCGCTGGTTCCCTCCTGTGCCGTCTTTATTACAATGAACCCAGGCTATGCCGGCCGAACTGAACTCCCTGACAACTTAAAGGTACACTTGCACCACACATATTTACTAAATTGGCTTAAGCAATTCCTCATTTTGTCATGAGTTTCACTGCAACGCTCTTTTTGTTCATTCGCTATCATAGTTACAATAATTTTACATAATGTCCTGCAGGCTCTGTTTCGTCCCGTTGCCATGATGGTCCCGGACTACGCCATGATCGCTGAGATCTCTCTGTACTCGTTTGGCTTCAGCGATGCAAAAGTCCTCTCCAAAAAGATCACCAGCACCTTCAAGCTGTCCTCTGAGCAGCTCAGCTCTCAGGTCATCTTCTATGTGTAACATGTAGGAATACAGTGTAAATGTTGTGTATTGCTTTTTTTTTTATTTGTATGTATACGTATTGTGTTGTTTTCTGTGTTATGTAGGACCACTATGACTTTGGCATGAGAGCTGTGAAGACCGTGATCTCTGCTGCAGGAAACCTGAAGAGAGAGAACCCTGAAATGAATGAGGTGATAGTTGTGTTTATGTTGATGTTTTGTCAAAGTAGGAATTGATTGTTTTCACATGTATATCCTCTTATAAAACATACTGTCCTTCATTTTTTTATTTGTAAGCACGTTAATGCTAAGTCAGGTCTTGATTGTGATAAATGTTACGAATTTATGCTTTACAAATGTATCTTTTCTCCAGCATATCTTTGGCTCCAGAGTCTCTTTGGCTATCAATCCAGTCATATTTCAGTGAATTCCTTCTATGTTATAATTCATCAATCTAACAATCAATAAACTGAGCTACATGGTAACATCAGTCTGCTTCTGCAGGAGCTGATCTGTCTGCGTGCCATCAGAGACGTCAACGTGCCCAAGTTCCTGCAGGATGACCTCAAACTCTTCAACGGCATTGTGTCTGACCTCTTCCCAAAGATCCGCGAGGAGCCCATCGACTATGGCACCCTGGAGGAGTCAATCCGTAAAGTGTGCAGGAGCAAGTGCCTGAAAGACGTGGACGGTGAGAGTTTTGGATTCTGTCAGAAATTGCTCCAACTGACAGAGCAAATTTAATTCCTGATATTTTTACTACTATTTTACCTTTTTTTGCAGGTTACATTACAAAGATTATTCAGCTGTATGAGACCACTGTGGTGAGACATGGCTTGATGCTGGTCGGGCCGTCCGGCTCGGGCAAAACTAAGGTGAATTCAATTACTGCAAATACGTTTAAGGCTGTAGTCTTGATTTTGAGTGATTTGGTTGCTGTAGACAGACTGTTTGTCATGATTTTTTATAGTTTTTGCAACGTCACCCTTGATGCATTTCTTGTTTAACCGAAAATCTGTTTTAATCCCAACTTTTTCCACGACACAGTGACTTCAGTATTAACTCATCAGTAACTCACCCAAGAAGTTACCAAACTCATAGCCTCATGCTTTTTGTTTGTATCTATCAGTGCTATGAGGTGCTGGGGGCGGCCATGACGGCTCTGCAGGGTCAACCGTCAGTCAGTGGTGGAGTTTACCAGGCTGTTCAGACCTACGTCCTAAACCCAAAATCCATCACCATGGGGCAGCTGTACGGAGAGTTCGACCTGCTCACACATGAGTGGTGAGTGTCGAGTGGACATGCTGACCTTCTTGCTTCTTGCTGAACTTCACATTTGGGAGATGTTGACACTATAGCAAGTGAAGTATAAAGTATACTATTTCATTCTGATATGTGACTTGACTAACAAATTACTCCTGTCACGTTCAGGACGGATGGCATCCTGTCGTCCCTGATCCGCACCGGAGCTGCCGCGATGGACGAGGAGAAGAAGTGGTACATGTTTGACGGGCCGGTGGATGCCGTTTGGATCGAGAACATGAACACTGTGCTAGATGACAATAAGAAGCTGTGTTTGAGCTCAGGGGAGATTATCAAACTTACAGATGTGAGTTCCAGTTCACTGACTTTTTAATCTGTGTATGGTCTCTTCTATTTGCAGACTTCCAACTTTTTATTTTTTTGTGCCTGTATAGTCAATATTAGTCAAACTATGCTATGCTATGTTTCTTTTTAGTTTGGATATTTATTATCCTTGTGTCCAGGTGATGACTCTGATGTTTGAGGTGCAGGATCTGGCCGTAGCTTCCCCTGCCACAGTGTCCCGCTGTGGGATGGTGTATTTGGAACCCAGTATTCTGGGACTTTCTCCATTCACTGAATGCTGGTTACACACCATCCCTGTACCTCTACAGCCACATGGCCAGCAGCTCAACTCTCTCTTCACACGATTCCTGCAGGTCAGTCATAGAATATATGTATTTGTATATAATATATGTATAGTATATAAACCTCAAATATATATGTTTGTCCACAGGATTCTATCATGTTTGTGAGGAAGTCAGTGAATGAAGTGATTACCTCGATGGACAGCAACCTGACCTGCTCTTTACTCAAACTGCTGGACTGCTTCTTCCAGCCTTTCATCCCACGAGAGGTGCATTAATCACTCAATATTTTTTAGTAGCAGCATCTTGGTTTTAATATACAGTATACATGTGAATTTTTTACAGATTACTCTATTTGTGTGTGTGTGTGTGTGTGTGTGTGTGTGTGTAGGGAGAGAGGCCTCCTCCTCAGGATAAGCTGGATCGTGTATGTGAGCTGATTGAGCCGTGGTTTATTTTTTCTCTGGTATGGAGCGTGGGGGCCACCGGTGATGCTGCTAGCCGTCAGCGCTTCAGTGCCTGGCTAAGAGACAAGATGACGCAGGAAAAAGTACTTAATTCCAACAGCTATTCATTGACATGTTAACTCTTAAATGAACTCCAAACATTTGAGAAGTACAGTGAGCATTTGAGGCTTGTGCCATTTTGCTCTAATGTGATTTCAGTGCAGACTGTACAAAATGTTTTAATGATTTCATTATGAAGAAACTTGATTTTTGTGCAGTTGTCACTTAGAAGGCATATATATTTAAAAAGCATCAGCTCATTATGCCGTTGTTTTCGGAATGAGGTGTTCCGTATATCTGTTGTGAGATATGTCTCTTTAAACAGGACAGAAAAGGTCATTAGAAGCAAATCCATGGAACACGATGTTCTGAGGATCCTCTGTAAAATGATTGTATTTTTTTTTATCTCCCTCAGGAAAGCACACTGTACATGAAGCATGTTGATACTGAATAAAAATGTGGAAAAAAAAAAAAAAAAAAGAAAGCATCAGCTCTCATTGGATGGCAAATGTTTAAAAAGGCAGTGTGTTTGTTCTGTAGATTAAGTTGTGTTTCCCAGAAGAGGGACTGGTGTATGATTATCGACTGGATGACGCAGGCATCAGTCATCTGCATGAAGATGAGGAGGATGCCAAAAGGAGGGAGGTGAGGAGGCTCTTTATTCCCTCTGTTTCAGGAAATGTTTGGACTTTATATACAGGAATTAAATTCAATTTTTGTTGTCCTGGTGTGTTATAATGTGAGTTATAAGTGCAATTAATTACTTACTCATGAAATAATTCACTACACCGTTCCTGAAACATATTATTTTGCAAGGTGCAATGGGTCAACTGGATGAATTATGCCAAGAGTGTCGTCATCACCCCAGAAACCAGCTACGCAGACATCATCGTGCCCACCGCTGACACCGTGCGCATGTCCTTCTTGTTAGACATGCTTCTGTCCAATAAGAAGCCTGTATGTAGAATTCAAATTTATTCTATCATATAAATCAAAAGATGGATGTAAATTGGTTTATTGGTAAAGTAATGTATTAGCATAGCAGCTGCTCTTATTAATACGAGATTCAAAGAGAATGGAAATCCTGCAAAGATCTGTGTCTGCACTGAAAGATGTGTGTTTTTCAGGTGCTGTGTGTTGGTCCCACTGGCACGGGCAAGACCCTGACTGTGTCCGATAAGCTGCTGAAGAACATGCCGTCTGAGTACATCACCCACTTCCTCATGTTCTCCGCCCGCACCTCCGCCAACCAGACACAGGACTACATCGACAGCAAGCTGGACAAGAGGTCTGCTTCACTGAGATTTTAGCAAAGGAGTTAGATATCGTGAAAAAGATCTCTGAATGAAGTTGACTATGACTGGTTTGATTCAATACATAGCACTCAGCACTGAACATGTTGCTTCTTATATTTTCTATGAAACTTTGTCATGATTGTAACCATTATGGTTGTGTGTACCAGGCGGAAGGGTGTTTTCGGCCCTCCATTGGGAAAGTACTACATCTTCTTTATTGATGACCTTAACATGCCCATGCTGGAGACGTACGGTGCCCAGCCGCCCATCGAGCTCCTGCGCCAGTGGATGGACCATGGAGGCTGGTATGACCGGAAGCAGATAGGTGAGCAGATAGTAAGGTAGTATTTGTTCAAAAAGTCATGACTTAGACATATAAAAGGACAGGTACACATATACAGTGTATCTACACACACTTACACTTAATTTAAATGATCCATTAAAATTTTAATTTCATTCAGTCATTCTGTTTAATTGGATAACATATTAGAGCATATTCTCCAGTACATTATGGTCAGCTGTTAAAAAAGGTTAACATCAGTACATTTTGTTTACCAGGAACGTTTAAGCAGTTGGTAGACATCAATTTTGCATGTGCCATGGGTCCTCCTGGCGGAGGCAGGAACCCAATCACCCAACGCTTCACGCGCCACTTCAACTACCTCTCCTTCACCGAGATGGAGGACTCCAGCAAGAGAAAGATCTTCTCCACTATCCTGGGCAGCTGGTTGGGTGAGTTGTGGATATTTTTAGATTGCCTTATATATAGTACCTTATATATAGTAGTTATATATGCGTAGATAATAAAGTAACTCAAGGCCGGTCCTGAGATCCTCAGTAGTACTTTAGTGTAATTTTTTGTCTCCCTGCTCTGACATCAGATTAAATTTAGCAGTCAATGGTCAGCCTGTACAGTAGCATTCCTGAATGCCTGTTTTACATCTGTTTTCTTCAGGAAAGGTTCCCGAGCTGATTCCGTTGAATGAGACCCTAGTGGATGCCACTATTAAGGTGTACTCCACCATCACCTCTGGCCTCCTGCCCACTCCAGCCAAATCGCACTACACTTTCAACCTGCGTGACCTGTCCAAGGTCTTCCAGGGTGTGCTCATGGCTGAAGCTGGAAAGATACAGGTATAGGAAAAGTGTTTAGGAAGCATCTGTGGTGTATGAGACTGCTTGAAAGAGAGGACATCATGCAGCCACTGCAGCTTATTCCAAGGTTAATATAACACACAACACTTTAAAAAATGTGATAATTTTTTTAAAGAATAGTTCCTGTGTCTTGCCCCAGGACAAGGTCCAGCTCCTGCGGCTGTGGTACCACGAGAGCTGCCGTGTGTTCCAGGACAGACTGGTGAGTCCAGAGGACAGGGACTGGTTCGATAAGCTACTCCAGGAGCGCATTGAGGAGTTTGACTGCAGTTTCCAGGAGGTGGTACCGTGCCAGCCGGTCCTCTTTGGAGACTTCATGGTCCCTGGTACTGATAACAAAGTGTACCAGCTCATTGAGGACAGGGAGAAGGTGGGACACTATGTTTTTTTTTAATCTATGTAATATTATCTAATCTGTCTAATGTCATAAATATTCTCAAGCAAGTATTTTGAAAATAGTAGAGCACAGATTGTTCCAAAAATGTATTCACTGTCTAAGTATTTAATAGGTTCTGCAGGTGACTCTGTATGTCATGTTTATAAAATTAAAGATGCTTGTGTGTTATATGTTTTGCTTAAGCTATCTTTCCTTTTTAATACGCATTTCTTTCTCCTAATTTATTCTTTCTCTTTCTGTCTGTATCCCTTGCCTTGTCTTCAGCTGGCCCGGGTAATGGAGGAGTACATGGACGACTACAACCAGATCAGCAACACTAAGATGAAGCTAGTTCTCTTTATGGATGCCATCCAGCATGTGTGCCGTATCGCCCGCATCCTGCGCCAGCCGCTGGGAAACGCCCTTCTGCTCGGATTGGGTGGCAGCGGGCGCCAGTCCCTCACCAAACTCGCCACGCACATGTAAGAGATAACACACACTGTATGTAGTCTGAGTAGAGATGCTACACCAAGTCTGTAAGGGGTAATATACTAACCGCTTAAAGGCAGTAGGCCTTTGAACACCTAAATGGATCTTTTCTTGTTGTTTAATTGAACCAAAAAGAAATGCACCCTTTTTGTGGTTAAAGAACAATAGTTCTAATCCCAGCTCCAGTAATCAGACCCACCTAATTTAGGCACAAGGAAAAAATGTACAGTGAATTATATTCAAAAGCTTAAACTCTATAAGTTATTAATAGCCATAGTTTAACTGATCCATACCATATGTGTTACTGTAAATCATTATTTTTATAGTCTTTATGGTTTTTGAAAAATTTATACAGCCGCTCGTGATCTGATTTAAACACTAAAGATCGTGTGATTCTGAATTGAACTTGATTTGATTTTTAAAAATGACCCAATATCACAGAACAATATCTTCTGACACAGTGCCGTGGAGTAGCGTGCTTGTTTAAATTTTTAATTTATGCAGCCATTTCACTCATTCAATATGGCATATTGATTCATTCCAATGAATTATTCCAATTAATCATTCCAATGAATCAATAACGTTTTTATTTCTTATGCACAGAATCACTGGCCACTGTTACTGAAAAGCTAAGTGTGATGTGAGAGCATGAAATTTGTTAAGCTGTTTGGCCTTAACACTACACCATTTAGCATTTTCTCAGTTCAGTAATCATTTGCTCATTTATGACTCAAATCAGGCATGTCAGAGTAGACCGATATTTAAATGAAGTACACGGTTTTCTCAGAACGGAGACTGAAAACGATTGCATTCTTTACTACTGCAAAACTGTAAACCTCTAATGCTGTGTTTAATAAGTTAGGGTTAGAACACACAGGCAGAGGGTTACCATTTAACTTCTGTACAAAAAGTACTTCAAACATGTAAATTTCAAAGCAGAAGCATTCTGGATACACAAGCAGTCATTAAAAAGTCATTATAGTTCCATATCTAAGCAATGAGTACATGTGCACTATTCTGCAAGTAATCATTATGGCAAGTACAAAGAAGCCATGTATGGGAGATTTTAGCCAATTAGCGTTATTACTGGTCACAGATAATATAAAGCAGCTCTTATTATACAGCGGAGGACCTAATAATGTGGTCACACATGCTGGGCATTAAAGGTTAAAATGCTGATGAACACTGTTAGAGTTTCCTCATCGTCTTTTGCCACATGTGTGTGCACACACTGCAAATTAGCATCTGCTATTACGCTGCCCACATGGAAGAGAAAAGCTTGTGACACTGCTCTACACTGCTTGTGGTTCTTCTTATAGTTGGAAACTAAATTGCTCAGAACTAAAGGTTTGTGGATCCCAATGGTTACTATAGTTACTATTTACTAAATATTTGTTGTCAATTTTTTTTAATTTCCAGTCCAATCAACAAAATGTGTAAGATGCGTATCACAGAGCATTATAGAATTGTCAGAAAGTGTGAGACACTAAATTTTAGGATTCTGTGAGCTTTTTATTCTTCTACTCTGAAAGCAAATATTAGTTCTAAAACACAGGCCATGAATCTTGTATTTTTATTTTTGTATTTTTGTATTTTTTCTTTGATTTTTACATAACTTAATGAATTTCTGCTTTAAAACTCATTGTTTTACATGTCATGTATGTCCTTATGTTTTCATATCATGCTGTTTTGTTGCACAACATTTTGTGATGTTGTTGTGTCCTGTTGTGTTATAAGATCTGACTACGAGTGCTTCCAGATCGAGCTGTCAAAGAACTACGGTGTGGCGGAGTGGAGGGAGGATATTAAGAACATCATGATGAAGGCTGGTCTCAAGAATATTCAGATCACCTTCCTCTTTGTCGACACCCAGGTAAAGTTTAAGGTTAACCTGAATAAGATTAATCTAAGCAAAGGTATTTTGAAAATATTTCCAGTCACGGCCTCTTGGTCTTATTCAGAACACTGAAAAACACTCACACAGACTCCCTCATGCCTGCTGCTTTTCAGATTAAGAGCGAGTCATTCCTGGAGGACATTAATAACATCCTGAACTCGGGTGACGTGCCAAACCTGTACATCGGAGAAGAGCAGGAGAGGATCATGACAGCCATGAAGCCCGTGGTGCAGGATCTCGGCATGCAGCCCACCAAGGCCAACCTCATGGCCGCCTACATCAGGAGAGTCCGCAGCAACATCCACACCGTGCTGTGCATGAGGTTGTGCCTGCTCATAAAACATTCTTTACTGTTCTATCTTCATGGGAATGCATGCCATAAAGAAATTCACACACTGGAATAAGTTTAGGACTACTTCCTTTTCTTAGTTTATATTAGAGACACACAGTGTACATCCAGTAAAGAGTAATCAATGTCTACACCAATTGGGAACAATTCAGGGGTTGCCAGATTTATTAGGTTTAGGTTTAGTCCTAATCTAGTGAGGATAGTCTCAGTCTTTCTTGTGGAAATCATTCTGAAATACGTCTGTCTCTCTGCTGCAAGTCCGATAGGTGAAGTGTTCCGCGCCAGACTCAGGCAGTTCCCCTCTCTAGTCACATGCTGTACTATTGACTGGTTCAGTGCCTGGCCAGAGGAGGCCCTGCAGTCTGTAGCATCGTCCTTCCTCAATGAGCTACCAGAACTGGAGGCCAGTCCGGCTGCCCTGAGAGGCATGGTGAGAGAAAGTCCATGTTTCAGTGTGTATATGTGTGCTGCAAATAAATAATATACCAATCAAAATATACTCTACATCCTCTGTTTGTAGACGGCGATGTGTGTGGAGATCCACCAGATGGTGGCTCTCAAGTGCGAACATTACCGTGCTGAACTCTCACGCTATAACTACGTTACACCCAAGAGCTACCTGGAGCTGCTCAGTATTTTCTCAGCCCTGATTGGCCAGAAGAAGCAGGAACTGCATTGGGCTCGTCAGCGCATGAAGGCTGGTCTGGACAAGGTGACCTCGACAGAAAAGATAGTTTGTTTGAATCTGTCTTTGTCTTCTGACTCCTCTAAATGTCCCCTGTATGTGCGTTGCAGCTCTTGAGCACAGCCGAGGATGTGAGTAAGATGCAGGAGGAGTTGGAAACAATGAGGCCTCTGCTGGAAGAAGCAGCCAGAGACACCGTCGTCACCATGGAGAAAATCAAGGCAACATCATCATATGATACATTTAATTTAAATGACTTCTTATTATCAGTGGTCTGTCAATGTATGTGTGTGTGTGTGTGTGTGTATGTAGCAAGACACATTGGTTGCAGAGGAGACCCGCGTGTCAGTGCAGGCCGAGGAGGCCAAGGCGTCTGAGAAGGCCAGTATAGCCAGTGCATATGCTGCAGATGCCCAGAGCAACCTTGATAAAGCTCTGCCTGCGCTGGATGATGCGTTAGCCAGCCTCAAATCTCTAAACAAGAACGATGTCACTGAGGTGATGCTCAATACTTCCAAAGAGCTCAAATTACAGTTAAGTGTACAGATAAATGGTGTTATCTTTTTCTTTTGTCCTTGTCCTTGTGTGTGTTTGTGTTGTGTTGTTCAGGTGAGGGCGATGCAGAGGCCTCCTCAGGGAGTGAAGCTGGTCGTCGAGGCAGTCTGCATTCTGAAGGGCATCAAACCCAAAAAGGTAGCTGGAGAAAAGCCAGGGAGCAAGGTGGATGATTACTGGGAGCCTGGGAAAGGACTTCTGCAGGATCCTGGAAAATTCGTAGAGAGCCTCCTGAAGTTTGACAAGGTCACACAAATAACCCCACACACTGAGTTTTCAGTTAGCTTTCAGCTATATATAAGTTTGTGACCTAAGATTTTCTTATTCTAGTATATGGGTGAATTAATTCCACCACAAGAATGGGTTCTTCCTCAAAACGTTACCTCCTTTTTTAAGCCAAAAAATCTCTCTTTTTTTTTTCTTCCCCTCTAACTCCCCAAGAGAGCCAACTAATTTCCAGCATAAAATGAGATCTATTATACCGACAGGTCACATTTGTAAATTTTTATTTCTCTCTCTGTCTCTCTCTCTCTCTCTCTCTATATATATATATATATATATATATATATATATATATATATATATATATATATATATATATATATATAATTATCATTTTTCTCATTCTTAATGGTACATTATTAGTTAACTTGCTGTGTTTAAGTTAAATTCCAGTACTGGCAAGGAGCAGTCAGTTAAAGAAGGCTCTGAACTGCATTAGGGTGGGTGTACAGTAGCTGGTATTGTGCTTTGATCGCAGTTTCCTTTCTACTTGATATACTTTACACATGTATATGATTATATGTGTAATGAGAAGACTAAAGCTATCTTAGGCAAAATGCCATCTATTACCATGAACACACAGGCCTGTAAGTATTTGGACAGTGACACAGTTTTTGCAAGTTTGCCTCTGTATACTACAACAATGGGGTTGAAATGAACACTCAAGAATAGAAAGGGCAGATGTGACCGCTGATAGAAGCAGCAGGATGAATTCTGAAGTGTATAGAGTTGTACTTTTTGCTCAGATTCAGTCAAATGATGCAAAACTGAAAGGACATTGCTTCACAGTACAGCTGGATAACGACCCAAAATGTACCACGAAAGCAACCCAAGAGCTTGGAAATGGGATGTTTTTAAATGGCTGAGTCATTCACCTGACCTGAACCCGATCGAGCTGCTTTTCACTTAATGAAGACAAAACTGAAGGCAGAAAGACCCAGAAACAAGCAGCAACTAAACGCAGCTGCAGTAAAAGCCTGGCAAACCACCTCAAGGGAGGAAACTCAGCATTTGGTGATGTCCATGGGTTCCAGACTTCAGGCAGTCATTGACTGCAAAGGATTTGTATCCAAGTATTAAAAATAATCCTAATGTTTATGATTATATTAGTTTGTCCAATTACTTTTGAGCCTGTGAAAATGGAGGGACTCTGTAAAAAAAAAAAATGGCTGTAATTCCTAAACAGTTAATGCAATATTTTTGTTAAACCCCTTGAATTAAAGCTGAAAGTCTACACTTCACTCACATCTTGATTGCTTCATTTCAAATCCATTGTGGTGGTGTACAGAGGCAAAATTACGAAAATTTCTGTTAGTCTTAACAGTCAGTTAGTCTAGTTAGTCTAGTCCATCATTCTGATCTTATACAGCTTGGCTGTATAGGTACCGTGACGTTTATTTTTTTAAAAAAGGACAGAGAACTGTGGGAGAAATATTTATCATATTCATTTTTGCATTTTCCTCAGGACAATATCCCAGATTCTGTGATCAAAATGCTGCAGCCTTACATAGACAACGAGGAGTTCCATCCGGCCTCCATAGCTAAAGTGTCCAGGGCCTGCACATCCATCTGTCTGTGGGTCCGTGCTATGCATGGGTATCATTTTGTGGCCAAATCCGTGGAGCCCATTCGGGTGAGAACATCACACTGCTGCCCCCTGTGGTTCAGAAATCAGTAGTGCAACCACCAATATTTTTAATGTGAACTGTGAATTCTATGTACTACCCTAATTATATCTGTATTTTATTGTGTGTATGTGTGTGAGCAGCAAGCCCTTGCTGTGGCTCAGGAGGACCTGGAAATAACTCAGAATATTCTGAAGGAGGCCAAAGAAAAGCTTGAGGCGGTGGAGGAGGGCATTGCAGCGCTGCAGGCCAAATATCAAGAGTGTCTAGCCAAACGTGACGAACTTGACAGCAAGTGTCAGCTGTGTGAATGCAGACTGATTCGTGCAGACCAGGTGAGCAGGGCCAAATCTGTAAAAATAACACACAGCACATGAACATACACACACACACACACACACATCTCTCCAAATCACCAGGACAGCACACATCTATCCATTTGACCTGTACAACAAACAGACACCTCTCCAGTTCAACCAAATCAGCAAGTTACACCAGCATGTGTGTATGTGCGTGTGTGTGTGTGTGTGTGTGTGTGTTGCAGCTGATTGGTGGGCTTGCTGATGAGAAGGTGCGCTGGGGCGAAACAGTGCAACATTTGGATTATCTGGTGGATAATGTAGCTGGTGATGTGCTGCTGGCTGCAGGATATATAGCCTACCTTGGACCTTTCACTGTGAGTATGCACACTTTCTGTGTGTGTGTGTGAGTGTGTGTGAGTGTGTGTGTGTGTGTGTGTGTATGTACGCATGTTGACGTAATGTGTATGTGACTACACATGCAAGAGTATGGCAGTATGCACATTCTGTGTTGTATTGTATTAGGTTCGTTTTAGGGGTTTTGTGTGTAGGTTTTTGAGTGTTAAGTGTATCTATAGCATGTCACGAGGTTGTATAAGTTTGTGTGCTTGCTGCTGGGGGTTTATATAGCATTTAGGAGTGTGTGTGTGTGTGTGTGTGACTGTGCGTTCTCCAGGGCGAGTATAGAGCATTGATGTTTGAAGAGTGGCTGCGCGGTTTTAAGGAACAGCAGGTCCCTCACACATCCGAGCCCAGCCTCATCAACACACTCGGAGACAAAGTCAAAATCCGTTCCTGGCAGGTCACAACCACACACACCTACATGTATCTTCTCACAGACTTCTGGAAATTAACGTATCGGCACAGACAAGAGTTGAAAATCTAAGCCAGTTTAGTTTAAATTTGTGCTAAAACCAGTCCATGATGTAACTGAGAAATAAGTAATTGTACATAATGAATGTGCTTTGTTTCTTTGTATTTTTATGTCTGTGTGTGCATCCCCTGCTTATGTGTGTTTGCTCTTGTGTGTGTGTGTGTGTGTGTGTGTGTAGATTGCCGGTTTGCCAAAAGACAACCTCTCTGTGGAAAATGGAGTGATCACTCAGTACTCTCAACGCTGGTCTCTGTTCATCGACCCTCAGGGCCAGGCCAACAAGTGGATCAAGACCATGGCAAGAGCTAAATAACACTCACAAAACAATGCACAGGCTCCCTGTCACACACATTGCACCCTATTTAGTACTACCTGTGTGTCTGAGCAGGGATTTTTGTTCTAAGCTTGTACAGTGTCATGATTCTCTGACTTTTTTTTTACATATTGTTTTCATCTCTGTCTCTGCAGGAACGTGATAATGGACTGGATGTGATGAAGCTGAGTGACCGGGACTTCCTACGCAGTCTGGAAAACGCCATTCGGTTCGGGAAGCCCTGTCTGCTGGAGAATGTGGGAGAGGAGCTGGACCCAGCACTCGACCCTGTTCTGCTGCGACAGGTAACACACATACTTATTCTCTTTGGCGCTTGTTTGAAGTGAAAACACAAACAATTCGACACACCAAGCAACCAAACAGACAGGTAAATACATCAATCACAGGCTAATGATTTAATGCATGAGGGTCAATAAAAAATTTAACCTTACATTCACTAATAGTTATCTGAACATAGCCAAGGTAATCAGGGAGTGAGAGGAGAGATGGAGAAAGAGAAAGCAAGAACTTAAAATGGTATGGGTCAGTTCAATACCAGTCAGATGTCTAAAAGTAGAAATGTTCATAAAAACTCCACATGCAAAATTAGACATGAATATTATGAAATTTGTAGCTACTATTAATCAATTACCAGTCTGGCAGCATAATAGTGGGTTACCAAGGAAGTGTTTATGTGACTCCCAACAGCAGTAGTACAAAATTATTTTACAAGTGTTTCTGTAACCCTGTGTGTGTGTGTGTGTGTGTGTGTATGTGTGTGTGCTCAGACATTTAAGCAGCAGGGCAGTACAGTACTGAAGTTAGGTGACACCGTTATTCCCTACCACGACGACTTCAAGATGTACATCACCACTAAGCTGCCAAATCCACACTATTCTCCTGAGATCTCCACCAAAGTCACCCTCATCAACTTCACCCTCTCCCCGAGGTACAGCATCGATCGCAAGAGTGTACAGTACACACATACTGTCAACAGAAAGCAATCATTAACTCCGTTCATGTGATGAAAAGTCTGATTCATGTCTGATTTCATTTCTTGTTTTGCATTAAGTCTTATAGTAAAGTAACATGTATACTGTGCAGCGGCTTGCAGGACCAGCTGTTGGGCCGGGTAGTAGCTGAAGAGAGGCCTGACCTGGAGGAGGCCAAGAACCAGCTGATTGTGAGCAATGCACGCATGAAGCAGGAGCTGAAGGAGATCGAGGACCAGATCCTGCTCAGGCTCAGCTCATCAGAGGGTAACCCCGTCGATGATGAGGAGCTCATACGAGTGCTTGGAGCCTCCAAGGTCAAAGCTGGAGAGATACAGGTCTGTCAGCAAACTACAGAAGAACTTGACCAGGAAAACATTTCTCTTCCACCTAACCAGCCCGACCCCCTCTGTCAAAACGCTTAAAACTACATGCTTTGAGTGTTGCTTTTAGGGAAAATGAGCATATCTGAGCAGCTCCATTCCAGCATGAGGCAAAGCTTATTTCCTGGCTGGAAAATTTTAAATTAAAGCCTGGAATGAAGAAAGTAGGCATATTCATTGCATTGACAGTATTGTGAATTATAGTTCTTTAAGGTATCTTTGAAATTATATGATTATTATAGGTGTAGGTACATTTTTCCACATTACAAAGGGCACCTTTATGTCCTTAGACCTAAGTCTGTGAGTTAATACAGGAAGAAATACATACCATAACCTAATAACTATAATTTTTCTTTATTTTTTAAATTGTGGGTCTCAGTTACTTTGATCACATTCAGTTTGATTTATTTTTGGGTTGCTTTCCCATTTTCTTGAGAAAGACTGTACATTAATTAAAGAATTATTAACTATTAATATTATTACTATAACGCTGGACTGTGGTAGGCCAAAGTGATGGTGGCGGAGGAGACCGAGCGAGACATCGACTCCACACGTCTGGAGTACATCCCTGTGGCCGTGCGCACCCAGATCCTCTTCTTCTGCGTGTCTGACCTGTCCAACGTGGACCCCATGTATCAGTACTCGCTAGAGTGGTTCCTGGGCATCTTTATGGCGGGCATTGCTAACTCGGAACGCGCAGGTAGAGCAGATGCTCACACAACACCATCACAACACCATCATCATCATCTCTAAGAGTGCTATAAAGAAAGGCCTCTTCCTTTTTATGCAGATGCTACACAAATATAATGATGTAGTCATATTGCAATCATATCATATCAATTCAATTCAATTTCATCGGTATAGCACTAACACTTTTAACAATAGATTAAAAGCTCGAATAGGCAAGCCAGAGGAAAAACTTCCTAAGAAGACATGAAGAACAAACCTTGAGAGAAACCAGACTCGAAAGGGAAAATGTCCTCTTCTGGTCACACAGAACAGTGCGATTATAAATCATTACAGTATACAGGTGGAGAAGACTAAAGTTAAACAGTACTAAGAATGTTACAGGAAAGAGTAGAAAACAACATCCACAGACAGTACAGCAGAAAATTTGGTCATAAATTGAAGAATTTTTCTCTTCTCATGGAAAAAGCATGTACTGTCTAACTGTATAACTGTGGTTACAAACCACAACAAGTAATGTTGTTATCATAAAAATAAACAAATTCTTATCATTTCAGCAACTGGCACGTTAGAAGGTCTGTCATATCTTACATAACTAAATATAATGTTGATATGTAAATGTACATGCACTATAATGTTAATATGTAAACAAAAGTGTTCTCTAAACATAATCAAAAAATGGCTGTTATCCAGCACCTCCAGCCTCTGCTCCCTGAGGAGCTCGGTCACTGACTGATGTGTGTGACGTCTTTTTCACTGACTTGAAACAACGCATACTGACAGCTAAAGAAAGAGCTTTTTGTATTCATGTGTTACCTGTGTGCAATTAGTGTCACATGATCTGATAAAAATACACCTGCTCCTGGAAGCGCCAGAGTTTGTTAGAGAAGCCTTTGTGAAGACTAAGTAGCTATCAAATGGGCCGTCTGTCAAAAGGAGGGCATTAGTCAGCGAAACAACCAAGGGTAACGCTCAACGTGATGCTGCCACCACCATGCTTCACAGTGTGGATGGTGTTCTCAGGTTGATGAGCAGTGAGATTCGATCCAAACTTTAAACATGTATTAAGCATCATTATGGAAGTCTATTACTCTAACTCTAACTGACATTTGTTTTATTTTGAATTATTGTTCATATTTGTTTGTTTGCTTCCTCAATTAATGCCGTCATTTTTACGCTAGTATTAACGTAGGAAAAGTGACTCCATTGCCGTCATCTCCCTTCACAAGGCTGTCTGTCTTTTCTTAGACACACTGGAGCAGCGCATCAGCAACATTAATGAGTACTTCACCTTTAGCCTCTACAGCAACGTGTGCCGCAGCCTGTTCGAGAAGCACAAGCTTATGTTCGCCTTCCTGCTGTGCGTTCGCATCATGATGAACAAAAATAAGATTGATATGGTGAGAAAAAATCTCTTGCCCACTCCTGCTTTTCTGGCCTCAGGGTTTTTTCCTGTGTGCTGTAGTCTCAGCTGCTGGAATGTCAGTCAGTCTTCTATTAAATTTGTATAATCATTACATAAATTATTTATGGAAATGGTTCACCTCCATTTTAATGTGCTGGATGTCCAGGCTGAGTGGCAGTACATGTTATCAGGAGGCACAAGTCTGCAGCAGCTTCCAAACCCGTCGCCTGCCTGGTTATCAGAGCGGGCATGGCAGGACATCATGGCCCTCAGTGCTCTGCCCAACTTTACAGGCCTGGCACACACCTTCTCCAAACATGAGCTTGAATACAAGAGGATCTTTGACAGCAACCAGCCACACCGGTAATCTCTCACACTTACACATTCACAAACAAATACCTACATACAGAGCACACTGGTATAGACAGGCCTGACAGATGCAGATACTTCAACAGTATATGGCCAGAAGTATGTGGACACCTGACAATCACACCCATATATGGGCCTTCCTCAACTCTATGTGAGTTTCTGTGTATTTATGTGTATTAGTTCATTGTTCTGTACATGTGACTGTATAGGGAGCCTCTCCCGGCTGAGTGGGAGAGCAAGCTGGACAGTTTTCAGAGACTGTTAGTGCTACGCTGTCTGCGTGTAGATTGCCTAACACAAGGCCTGCAGGACTTTGTGTCAGCACAGCTGGGTCAGCGCTTCATCGAACCACAGGTTAACAATATCTATATTTTCTGATAATCAACTTTAATGTACTAGGATGGCAGTAAATCCTGAAGTCTGCCTTAAGGGAGTGATTTAGTGAATAATAACACTTACACAATTTTCCTTTTTATATCAAATCAAGTGTATGATTTGGCACTGGAGCTATGACAATAATGTATATAATAATATACATTATTATACATTAATATACATATTATAATACATTAATATACATATACATATACAGATGAAAGTCTGTTTCACCCACAGATTTTACTGTACAAAAAAAAGAAGTGTAGATGAACCCTGTAAGGTTATGGAAGCAGTCATATTATTAGTACAGTTTGGTATCTTTTGTAGCAGAAAGTTGGAAGTCATGCATCATAGTATAGATTTATCCCTGAAAATAAGATTAACAATGTCCTTTAAAACAAGTATATGAAGATTTGTGCATATATTTGTGGAAAAGATTTTTGGGTGAGAAACTTTTAGTCTAGTTCCAGTGCAAAATTTAAGCAGCAAATGTCGGACACCAAACACGTCTTGGCCAGGTGACTAAATTTGGGATGTGTATAAAATAAAAAAAATGTAGTCCTCGGTTTTAGACTTTTGTATACATTATGCAATATGTCTTCCTGTCTGTCTCTCTTAGACGTCTGACCTGTCTGTGGTCTTTAAGGAGTCATCTCCCTCCACTCCGCTTATCTTTGTGCTATCACCCGGCACCGACCCCGCAGCTGACCTCTACAAGTTCGCAGATGTCATGAAGTTCTCCAAGAAAATGAGCGCCATCTCGCTAGGCCAGGGCCAGGTTAGAGCCAAAAAATTAAACACTTTTATTTTTCAGGTATCCAGTGGTGTGATAGGTCTACTCTAGGTCATTAGACATTCTGAAATTTAGTTTATAGCGTAAATTAAGATGTTTATTTATTTATTATAAGCTGTATGTTAGCTTGTGCGATTAGATTTTTGAGAACTATCCAAGAATTGACATGACTGGAATTTCTCTTCACCCTAGCAGACCTTTTTACAAAGCAGTGATATAATAAAGCATTTCTCTCCACTGTGTTGCTAATGATAGGTCTGTACTGAGCGCTGATATCAGTTGCTAGCCTGTAGGTCACTTACTACAGAGCTGCTACATTCCTAACAAGCTCAGGACAAAGACTGGTGCATTCAGTTCCTAGTGAAGGTCTCATAATGAACAAGAACAGGCCTGAGGTCACAACCATATGTATGAGACTTCTCAGAGTGCTAATATGGGATCAGGTTTCCCCTTTCATGTCGTAATAAATACAATGATTCAGGTCAGTCAGCATTCCTCAACACATATAAACTTTCTAGTGTTGGACACTGACAAGCCAAATGAACCAGTGTGGATGGGAGAGAACATTCTAGAGACTTCCTATCAGTGACACTCAGATACTGCGTGTCATCCTAACATAAGTGATGGAGAATGTTGAGTAAATACCATAGACCTTATGCCTATGTTTTATAGTCTGTAAAGATGTAAAGATTTCTAATGTAGCCATAATGTATTGCATTTATAGAGTACTTCATATGGTAACCGAATGCAAATAAATGATTTGGAATGAAAAAACAGATACAAATGCATGTATGAGTAGGAGGCACACTATTACATGGTTATTTTTCAAGAAAGTTTACTAGAAAGGTTCACATGTACACAACTAAAGGTTCACTCAGGTTTTTATTTTCATGCGGGTGTGAGTAAGAGGTCAACTCGAGGGACAAAGAAAGATCACGTTCATTTACAGGAATGTACACCATTCATTCATTCATTCATTCATTCATTCATCCTTAGTAACTGCCTGGTCAGAGGTGCGGTGGTTAAATTAGGCTTCTACTTTGTTCATATTTTTGAAATAGAATCAACTAAATTCATTAGCATATATTGTCAGCAGGTGCAAAAAAAAAAAAAAACAGTCCCACACTCATCTGATGTTGAAGAATGAGCCAGAATTTACCATTTCTAGGCGCAGAGGGTTCATATTAAAATATATGTATATTTATATCTGTATATAGGTTTAATAAACATGATATTAATGTTAGATTCTTTATTGCTATATTAGGTATTTTGAATGGAGCCAAATATTTTCTAAAAGCTGATTGTAATCTCACAGCCGTGGATTGTCCTATGTACTGTACACAGTCTGTAAAGTTTTAACCCTTCTTCTTCCTGTTTTTTGAATCCCTCTTTTGCTTATTCTGTACTCTGGACAGCTCTCAATGTGTTCCTAATTTCAAGCTTTTAGACTGATTTGGCTGCGTGTGACTGCTTTTTGTCCTGTTTGTGATTGTTTTGTATAGACAGTATGTTTTCATGACTTAGTCTTATTTCAGTGTCATGTTTTGTTTTTTTTTTTGTTTTTTTTGATGATCTGCAAATTTGTAACTTCTTCTCCAGCATTCTTGGCCTTGTCTTTGCTGACTGCTGGAGTTTCTCAGAAAGGAAGATACAATCTGACCATGCATCTCTGCTAGTGGAAGATCAAAAGCGATGACAGATCACAGATGTTTCACGCTGAATGTTTTTGTTGAACCTTGAATGTGTGTTTAGTTTTGTTGGTAATGTTGGCTGAGTGTTTTGGAGGCTGTGAGTTGAGACTGCATTGCTTGTTGAAGTCAGATTTGCTTGTTGTTAATGTTATCAACGTGTCTGTGTTTCATTCGCTGCTGCTGGTGGTGAATTTTGTCTTTGCATTTATTTTTGTCTGTGTGTGTGTGTGTGTGTGTGTGTGTGTCAGGGTCCCTGGGCTGAAGCGATGATGCACAGTGCGATGGATAAGGGGCAGTGGGTATTTTTCCAGAATTGCCACCTGGCACCCAGCTGGATGCCCACTCTGGAGCGACTCATCGAGAACATCAACCTTGACAAGGTTAGCTACTCCCAACACTCACGTGTGCACAAATATACACTGCCCACGTGCATATCCATGGCTGCACGTGTGAGCAGGAAATTCAGGAGACACAATTTGTGTAGCATTTAGTTAATTAGGTAATTATCTTAGCAACAGGACTTTTATTTAATTGGTGCAACACTAAAAGCAACCACTCTGTGCTTTTTGGTCTGTGCATGTGGGCGCCTGTGTGTGTGTGTGTGTGTGTGTGTGTCTCAGGTCCATCGGGACTTCCGTCTGTGGCTTACTAGTTTGCCCAGCAACAAATTCCCGGTCTCCATTCTTCAGAACAGCTCCAAGATGACCATCGAGCCTCCACGAGGCATCAAGGCCAACCTACTGAAGACCTACTTGAGCCTGAGTGATGACTTCCTCAAAGCCTGCTCCAAGGTGCAAACACACACACACACACACACACACACACACACACACACACACAGGCTCCCATCTCACTAAAATAAATTTAAATCTACTTAACTGATCTGTCTTCTCGTCTCTCTCACTCTTTTTTTCTCTCTCACTCTTTATCTCTCTCTCTCAGACTGCAGAGTTCAGGTCTCTGTTGTTGTCTCTCTGTCTGTTCCACGGAAATGCCATCGAGCGCAGGAAATTTGGTCCACTGGGTTTCAACATTCCGTATGAGTTCACAGATGGAGACCTGCGCATCTGCATCAGCCAACTCAAAATGTTCCTTGATGAATACCAGGACATTCCTTACAAGGCAAACACACACACACACACACACACACACATACCCTTACAGATACACAAGCTGTTTTAACACATGAACAACAATCTTCAGCATGCCTCCTTTTCATCCCTTATTCTTTCTCTTTCCTGTTCCACCACACCACAGCTTTTTTTTTTTTTAACATGAATTATGGTTGTATTACAATGGTAGGAGAAGTATCTCCTTTCTAAATGGGCCCTGGCCAAGAAGAAATCCTTAAGCAATCCCCTCTTTTCCCTTTCTTTCAGATTTTAACACATCACAGTTTAAAATAACACAGACACAGGGCAGTTTGTATTTTGGGTGTATCTGTGAAAGAAAACAGAACAGAGACGCTGCATGGCTGTTGACTTAGAAGAATGAGACAGTTTCCTGCTGCAGAAACTTTCCTCAACCACTTCTCACACATCCTCTGCTTTTCTTATATGTCTTGAAAAAGAATGATAAAACTCCTGTATCTATACAGAAAGGAAAATGATCATAACATCACATCAGAGCGTAAACCAGTGTCTGCACACACATGCCTGAATATCTTTTCTCGTAAGCGAACCGAGTTTCCCAAAAGCATCATAAGCTCGCTCCATCATTGAAAGGAAAACTCAGCCATGACTTTATACTATAGTATCCACATTTTTTCACTCTCTGTCTCACACTATCTCTCTCTGTGTCTAGGTTTTGAAGTACACAGCCGGTGAGATAAACTACGGTGGCCGTGTGACAGACGACTGGGATCGCCGCTGCATTATGAACGTGTTGGAGGACTTCTACCGTCCCGCTGTGCTGAACCCTGAGCACATCTACTCACCCTCGGGAGAGTACCGCCAGATCAGCACAGACCTGGACCTCAAGGTTTTCTAGCACTTTTTCCAGATGTACAGCTTACTCACAAAACAGCACACACACACACACACACACACACACAGCAAAGCAACACTGTGCACTGAGTTGTTATGGGGCAGTGTTTGGATAAGTGTGCTAAAGGTTTACTGGAAATTCTCACAGCAAACCATTTCCCACTCTCTACTCTTATCTACTGTATATGTAAATATTTACAGGCTGTATTCACCATGAGAAGCAGTACATCATCACGAGAACAGTTTTCTTGATAATTTGTGTCATTGATTTGATATATGTGTGGTAAATCCGGGAAAAGCCTGTGGCATGACACTGTGGCTGAATTCTAGCAAAAAATCCAGTTTTGGACAAAATTCTATTTTAAGAAAGCAGATATAAAGCAGATATGAATATATTTCACCAAAAGGACATGGAAATGTTTTTATTTACTTTCTAATCTTGCCTAGGCTAAATTTAGCAGCCAGTTAACAAAGATTAGCGGTTGAAAAAAGTCTGCCTGAAGATGTCTAAAACCTCGCTAGCTAAGCGTGATTTCCTCCCACAGTGAACATCACACTTTGATCAAGTTGTTGGAGTTATGTGCCGTAGTGAAATGGACATAAGTCTAATCACTTAACTAGCTGTCAAAATGTCTGCACTTGAAAAGAAATCTTTAAATGCAATTTTGTCCTTTTTTACTTTTGGGGTAACCAGATTTAAAATGCAATTAACATGCAAAAGAGAAACATATCTCAATTCGGAAAAGCCTGGAGTTTTCATATACATATATATATGACCTGAGGACTGTAATGTATTATTTGCAGGGCTACCTGTCGTACATCCGCGGTCTGCCAATCAATGACACGCCAGAGATCTTTGGCCTGCACGACAACGCCAACATCAGCTTTGCCCAGAACGAGACGTTCGCTCTTTTGGGTGCTGTACTCCAGCTGCAGCCCAGAGCCGCCTCCAGTGGGGGCAAAGCCAGAGAGGAGGTACTGAGTCACTCATAGAGTCATCTTTATCTCTTCAGCCAAAGGACTGTGAACTCATACACAATATGTATAACCTTATGTCGGATATGTGAACTTTCCCGTCTTCTAATATATTTACCATTAATACATACAGCATAGGGCAAAGTCAAAAATATTAACTAAAATTTAGAGTTAGAGTAAAACTCTTTCTCTCCTGCAGATAGTCGAGGAGATTGTGACAGGGATTGTGCAGAAGATTCCAGACCCCATCGACATTGAGGAAGTCGTTACCAAGTACCCAGTGATGTATGAGGAGTCTATGAACACTGTACTGATTCAGGAAGTTATAAGGTGTGTCCATACACACGTCATACACACATCAGAAACAGGAAATGGCAGTACCCATAGCCCATAATAATCTAATTATCTAGAACTTTTCTAAAACTGAAGTACCATTTTTGCCTTTTCACAAAATCATTCTCTTTTTAAAGGGATAATCTATTAATATTATATGTTCATGTAATAAAATTACACTGATTCCTTACTTACACTCACAAATAGTGAATACATTTGTAACCATAAAATTTGTAACCTCTTTCTCAGTTTGTTAGTCACTTCCTTGGTCTCTGTTTTCTCAGACGTTTATTTTGCCAGAGATTACAATACTCTCTCTATTTGACGTATAATTTGTTAAGTTGTCTTTCTCTATCTTTCTCTTTTTTTTCTTTCTCATTTATTTGTTTTTCTTTCCTGAGATTGCTCAAGTTCTTTGTTCTCTTTCTGTCTCTCTCTATATCAGATATAATAAGTTGTTAGCAGTGATCTCACAGAGTCTCAGTGATCTGGTGAAGGCTCTGAAAGGTTTGGTGGTGATGTCATCCGAGCTCGAGCTCATGGCCAACAGTCTGTTCATCAACGCCGTTCCAGAAATGTGGAAGGCCAAGGCAAGAATCTGTCCTCCTCACCCCTTCTCCCTCTGTCTGGTTTTCTCTCACTTGACTTTTCTTTTCTTTGACTCTCTCAGACACATAAATTTAATTTTAGAGAGCCTGAATCATTTATTTAATACATGGAATTTTCCATTTTGTACTCACACACCTCTGTTGTGCCGTCTGCATTTGTTTCTGGATCTAGGTGAATAGCTACCTAAGTCACTCCTCATGTACACTAAAATCAGCCTCTTATTTTATTTATTTATTTTTTTCTGGTTACTCTTTACTTTTGTTTTCCTACTGCACAATTATTACTCTGCTAATTATCCTTCCAAATGATTTGGAATCATTGATTATTATTCCAGTTTTAGTGCTGAGCGTGATTTCTCCCGTAGGCATACCCATCTCTAAAGCCACTGGCCTCCTGGGTATCTGACCTGCTGCAGCGCATCAGTTTCTTGAAGCACTGGATCTCTGGTGGGATTCCAGCTGTGTTCTGGATCAGCGGCTTCTTCTTTCCACAAGCCTTCCTGACGGGAACGCTGCAGAACTACGCCCGCCGCTCTGTCCTCTCCATCGACGCCATCAGCTTCAGCTTTAAGGTACACAGCACTCCTACAACTCCTTAACTCAATGTTAAAAAAATATTTAGAATGTAACAGTTTGAGCATAAATGTTTCCACACTTCCACTCCTCATTTTTATAACATGATATTAACATAATCATTTTGCCTTTAAAGGAGAATAGCAGGTTAACCACTTAAAGGATGCCTTCAAATTTGTTCAACACTTGTCAGATACTTGTCTTTATGCTTCCTTCTGCGTTGGGCTCGATGTTATCTCAGGACAGGAAACACTACTTTAAATGGCGCCTACCAAGGCAGCCTTATTTTTTAATATTTGCAGGGATAGTGAAGATAATTTGATGCGTCCCCGATTGTCTACATTGCTGAATATTGCTGAATATGATGCATAACTGACTGTTACCCCATGCAGCAAAACTGTATTTACACCAGCATACTGAGTCTGTGTGACTATTATGTGCTAACAGCATACATAATACATTGATCTTATGACTTATATAACCACCGTACAAATCACAGAGCAAATCTAAAAGGTGTATTGTGTATTTAAAGATGAAGTAATGCTGCCTGTTGTTATTTTTCCATACCATGTTTCCAAAGCTAGTTTGTGACTACATTATGTCATTAAGAATCATTATCTGATCACAAAGTCTGAGTCATGTATACAAATTTGTGCAGAATCCTGCTGTCACTCACTGATCCTCCTGATCCTCTTCTTCCTCCACAGGTGATGAAGGAGCCAGTGACGGAGTTGACCAAGCGGCCCGAGATGGGATGTTTCATCCATGGTTTATTCCTGGAGGGGGCACGCTGGGACACACACGCTGGCCTGCTGACCGAGTCTCGGCCCAAAGAGCTCTACACTGAGATGGCCGTCATCTGGATGGTGCCCACGCCCAACCGCAAACCGCCACAGTCCGGCATCTACATCTGCCCCATATACAAAACGCTCACACGCGCCGGTGAGCTGTCTGTGTCTCTGTGTGTGTGTGTGTGTGTCTGTGTATGTTTGTGTGTGTGTGTGTGTGTGTGTGTGGTTGGATTTGAGCTGTATACAGTTTCAGAACAGTGGAAAAGGTTTGAAACCTGATAGTAGAGTGTTGAACCCTGTGAGTCATGATCATTATTATTATTGTTACTAAAGTTAAGATTTTTTTTATTGTGTGAGGATATTCTGTGAAGAAACAATGTTCGTGTTACAAATTTTACAAGATTTAAAATAATTGTGAGATTGGATGAAGGATAGGATGAATATTTTCCACAGAAAATAGAACTCGAATTGTGCAAATGTGGAGAAAAATGCTTTTTGTTTTCAATTTCAGAAGCAATATTTCTTCAGTATTTGTTTTTTATTGTAGTTTTTACATTTCCCCCATCTATTTGTTTTACCTTTCATTTCTCTCTGTCTCACTTTACTTCCCCTCTTGTCTTTGTCTCTGTCGTCCCCTTCTATCACTTCCTTTCTCTCTCACACACACTGTCCTACTTTTCTTCTTCTCTCATTTCTCTCTCACTGTCTCTGTCTCTTTTTTACAGGAACTCTGTCCACCACCGGTCACTCCACTAACTACGTAATTGCAGTAGAGCTTCCCACAGACCAAAGCCAGAGGCACTGGATAAAGCAAGGGGTGGCACTGATATGTGCACTGGATTACTGAAAACACACACACACACTCTCTCTTACATTCTCCCTTTTTTGTTTTTCTTTCAAAGACACGATGTTTAAAGAACTGAAGAGGAACTCTCTCGTCAGGAAGTGCACTCAAAACTATTTCCTATTTAAACTCCTAGATGATTCAACTTGTCAGATAAATCGTTTGTGTATGCAGCACATTTCCTACATTGTTTAAAAATCTCGAGCTCCATTAGCAATACTCTGTCAGTGAACTTTGTGCATCTTTCTGAAATATACTTCATTCCCATTCCTAAATATCTTAAATAAAATAAATGTCCCATTCAAGCACTTATTTTCCCATGGTAACAAATGCATTATAAGAAAAGATACTGTAGCTCAAAATGTCACTTCCACATCCATACTTACATTCATAATATTCACGAATATCATGTACTGGTGTACTAGTTTATTACATTTTAAAGAGAACATTGTTCATTTCCATGTTAAAGGGGATTGTACGTATGTCAAGGCAACTCAGGATGTATTTGTATGAATCACCAACCCACTGTTACCATGTTCTATTTGTGTTCTGCCGGTTTCCTCTGGGTTCTCTGGTTTCCTCCCACCTCCCAAAAACATGCTATAGAGGTGTGTGTGTATATATATGCCCTGTCATCCCAGAGTGTATTCCTGCATCTGGGCCAGTATTCCTGGATCCACAACATGCACTTACTGAAGATGAATGAATGAATGAATGAGTGAATGAATGAATGAATGAATGAATGAATGAGTGCTTAGGACCTGTCATCTCTTCTGGGTTTTTGGAACACATCCTCAAACTGCTTTATTTTGTTTTTGTGGTAGTTGTTGGGTCTCGTCCCAAATCCAGCATTCAGATTTTGAAAACTTCTGCAACTTCTTCGACCCAAATGCTTTAAGGTGAATCCTGACAGCAGTAGGAGTCAGTGATCAGAGCGCACCAGTGTGCAGGTCGGTGTCGCTTTAAGAGCCTGAACTCTTGTACAAGTTGAGGGCTGTAACACTGACGCACAGGGGCAGGACCGCATGAAGAAATACGCCCAGTCTCAAATTAGTTCCTACTATGTCCATGAGTGCACTACATAGGAGATGAAGTAAAGGCGTTTGAACACTCCGTAGTGCACTAGCTGCGCTCGTGATGCGCGTTTGGCACCGGGCCGGAGAGGAACCCGCACGCAGCCGGTCAGCTTTCTCTTTAAAAAGTCTGTGACTTTCTCACAGCAGTACTGCGGCTCAGAGTTCGGGGGTGACCGTAAGAGCTATTTTTATATGAAGGACCAAGAGATTTTTCAGTCTGTAGGAACTTTTTAAATGAAGCACTCCTCTAGATTTCAGAGCCAATCTTGAGTAGGGTAGGTGCGGAATACAGGCGTGCTGTTGCGCTGTAATCTGGGATGAGTTCTGCGCGCCAGTAAATCACGCCGGGTTTATTCTGGGTGGAGTGTCATCCCATTTCAACCCGGAACATGCTGCAAAATGGAAAAACCAAACAAGAGCAGCCAGAGACGAAATCAGAGACGGAGAATGAGAGTAAGAGTGAAAGCGCAGCGACCAAACCGGAGAAGGAGCGCGAATCCACACACTTCCCCATGCCCAATCCTAACCCTGCTGCTGGATACCCGAAACTGGAGATAAAGCGCAACGCCGTGACGGACGACTACAAGATCTCCACTCAGGTCCTCGGTCTGGGGATCAACGGCAAGGTGCTGGAGTGTTTTAACAAGAAAACCGGGGAGAAGTGCGCCCTGAAGGTAACAAGCACACTGGCGCACACCTGTCTTCCCTATGTGTGTGTGTGAGTGTGTGTGTGTGTGTGTGTGTGTGTGTAGGAGTCTCCTGGTGGTCATTAACTCAGGCAGGATTTGGGTTCAGTGATTTCCTCATTGCTTTTGCTCTTACATGTGCGTTAAATTCGATCTAAAAAGTTTTACAGAATACCCAGCACCACTTAAATCCCTCTCAGACAAAAGCACACATTCCTCACTATTGCTCTAAATGCCATAATTACGCACGTGGAATGTGCTGGTGGGCAAACTTACAGCGCATTCATTTCAGAGTCAAAGGTTTACAAAGATTAACATTAATTACATCAAACATTAAAAAAAAAAAAAAAAAAAGTCTGGCACTATGGTTAGCCCCTGTCTGGTTTATGCACTTGGTCCTCTGCCCTGGACATTTTGGGTCACTTTAAGCCACGTGTCTACTCAAACCCACCGTCATATGACACCCCTGCATGCACTTATCCTTCCTTTGGTTCTGTCTGTCTAGTTGTATATTATGTCCCCATAGTTCCCATAATGATGGGAATACATGACAGTTTTGGACTTGTAGGGACATTTTGTTGGTTTTCATATAAAAAGCTGCTTTTATTATTATTATTATTATTATTATTATTATTATTACATATTTTACATACATAAATATTTCCTTTTGCACAAGTCTGTGAAAATACAGAGCAAACACTGTGTGTGTATCTTTACTATATGATGAATTTTGACTGGTTCCCACAAGAAAAACCTGAAAAAAAAAGAAAAAAGCTCAAAGAGCTGAAATCTTTGCTTTAAGCAGATGTGTGGTTAAACTTCAGCTTAGATTTAGGAGTTACATAGCTGCAATTAGCTACAATAAATATTTATGTCAGTTGAAGGTCCTCACATGGATAGGGTTAAATTTAGACAAACATGTGTATGTGCGTAAAACGTATCCATGACTTCATGGATTCTGCAGCTGGACTCCGGGTTCCTGGAAGTCCGTCGTTGTGTTACTATGGTTACATCCCAACCACCAGGTCTCCTCTGCTGAATCAAAATAGGGCTGCAGCATAACTGTCATTCTTTGCAGAAATAATAAATACTAGTATAGAAGTGTGTTGTTGTGGATAGGCATCTAGCTCATCAGGTTTCCCCTCACTCCTGATGGAGAGCTCTTGCGGGTTTGTGCAGTGGAAACAGATACGTCACAGGGAGGCCACGCGAGCCTGGACTTTACGACCAAGGAGCTGTAATCCAAATCTGAGATCTTAGGCAGCCACAAAATTATGTGTGGGTGTGTGTGTGTGTGTGTGTGGAAGGTTCCCACAAACTGATTTGTGGGGCTCATTGTTGTTTGTTTTCTGCCCTAAATCACAAGTGCTGAATTAACACCTGCAAAATTCACTTTTCATTCTGAGGGACGTTAAACAGTGGAAATACTGTGAAGCAGCACATGCTGTTTGTCTGTAAAACCCAAATTCACATAACAGGACTGGTTATTATTAGTTATTATTATAGTATTTTGTATTATTGATGTGCAGAGTTCAGCTAACGGTTACAGTTATAATAAGGGTCTATAATTAGGGCAGAAGTTTAAGGTTACACTTCGGGTCAGATAGAGAGATGACGTACACCAAAAAACAAAAGTGGTCTCACACAGTGTGAACAAGATTTTATATATATATATATATATATATATATATATATATATATAATATTTATATATGTGAACAAGTAAAATATATTATAAATATTACATTACAACAAAATAATATTAAACATTAAAACAAAATAATAGATAAAAGAAGTTTATAGGAATAATAAGAATAGATGCGTAAATAAATAAGTAGCAAGTGTCCATTCTGCAGTGGTCGTACTGCGATCCAGTGCAGATTAAGTCATGAGAGCTGTATTGGAACAGAATACAGTTTCCCTCATACCACAGTGAAATTCTTACCATGAAACAGCAGAGAATAATAATAATAATAATAATAATAATAATAATAATAGAATAAACACCCTTACGAAACAATCGAAACAATCCCATACATTTCACATCCTTTTTCCTAATTCTTTCACATCATTCTGAGTATTATGTGCTCACACGTGTAAAGCATCTGAATGTGCATTTCAACATGTTATTCCTTGTGACATCATGTGAACAATGCATGTGAAGATTTAGTCACGTGAGAAATTTCACATGTGCCCTAGTTGTGAAAAATCAACATGTGGAAGTAAATGAATCATGTTAAAATCAATACAGGTGCAGAACTACATATGTGCAGTGTCTAATAACCACATGTGTAAAGTTCATGGGAGGTTTCTGTAAGGGTAGAAAACAGTTATTTGCTTCCCAGTACACTAACGTTAATGACCAGCTTGTAGACATAAATTATTTTGAAATTAAATCAGTGGTCAGAAGCTATAGATATAGATATACAGAACGAAGCTGTATAATTTCTTTACTCATGGTTTGAAATATAAATGATGTTAATAAACTCTGTAGTGTTGCGTCAGTAATTTAGTTTGAAATGATTTGTCCAGCGGGTTTTTATTTTGAACAGAAACAGCACCACCGTGGTACTCACCACAAAACATTATCTCATTCTGGATAAAAGATTTATATCACAGAATGAATTAGTTACTAGTTTTTACCAGCCTGTTATTTCTATAAATATTTGTAATCAAAGACAATATCTAGTGTCTAATTCTCAGATGTCTGTGACAGAAAACTAGTGAAAAGACAGAAATCATACAGAATGGAGAAATAAGGAGCAATAAAAGACAGGGATGAGAGCAGAGCTGCTAAAAGACAGACCATCAACCACTTCCCAATCTCTATCAAGGGTCTTCTTAGGAAATCAGCATCATCATTGGAGTTTAATTAGCTTTTATTCCACCAGTGTACTCACAGGCGATTAAACCACTAAGCCAAACATCCCCTGGCTAATGTTTTCTGATACAAACGGATCCTGCAGTGATGAAACATGTGGTAGCTGATTTCCTGCTGCTGCATCTGAACTCATCTCTGCATGGTATGTGGACGGTTTTTCTCATCTGATCTGGGACCAGTATCGTAGGTTGTTGTGTTATGATATAATAGTTTCAAAGCCATCATGTGTGGGGAAAGGGTGTGGGCCTCAGACAGTTTTATTCCAGTGAGTCAAACAGAGGCACAGAGGAGGTGGGATTTACTGCCTTTTTCCTTCGATGCATCCAGTGAATCAGACTGGCTCCCATGCGTCTGCACCGATTCCTCACAGCATGTCTCAGGCGCAGGTTGTGAAGCAGTCGCGACTGGATCGATCAGAGCGTCTCATACGCAGCCTTTTTATTGCTAGTGTGTATTATTTAGAAATGTTAACAAATGAATTTTCACTTCTGTGCCAGTGCCAGGCCCTGATTTACTAAGGATGATTTCACATAAACAGTGTTTAGTCTGTTTAAGTCAAACTCTGGTGCTATTTGCTCTTTGGTGCGGTTTGTTTAGGCAGGTGAGAATACAGAAATCACACTCGGGTTTGGACCAAATCGACCAGTCCGAGGACGTCTGAGCGAGGTGGTCTCGGTTCCATTCCAACTCCAACACAGTTAAGAAAGTGATTTTATCCGGAATCGTTCCAGCTGCACAAAGTGAACAAAACATGCTGTGTGGCATTTTTCTGTAGATGCGAGCTGCTAAACTGAGCCACGAGCTGAAAACTGAGCCAAAGCACAGAGCTGTAGAGCTGCAGAAATGCACTGTGCTCTAGAAATTTGGATTAGACAAACAAAAAGAGCAAATAAACACAAAAATGGAAGCAACACACAAAAATATTTAAACTACTCATTTATATAATTATTGAATAATTTATTTAGAGCCGCTCCGTGTTCTCTGTGCTCGGGGGATTTTTTATCATTTCTGTACAACTGTTTGGTTACATTTGTCCATCGTTGTATTTTTGACAAATGAATGAAGTTTTATGTGGCTGTTTATGTGGCTGTTTGTTTTTTGGCTTTCTGGTTGGTTTAATTATGTGCAGTGAGAACCTTCATTTTAAATTAAAATCACACTGCACAATACCAAATGTTCACCCCATCCTATTACATTGAAACAACTCAGATCACTTTTATATTGTAGCTGTTTTAAAGGTATCATGTCTACATCATGTGGAGGCGAACAGTGTGTCAACTCTGGAGGAGAGATACACATCCCTATAATCCAGACCTGATTGTGGAACTCATGACAGTCACCACTTCTCAAAACTACTAAAGGAAACTGTTTTTTTTGAATAAGCTTTTCTTCAGGGGAACTAACCAGCAGTGTTGTCACATCCTGACGTCTGACCACAGAGTGTTTAAAATACATACATACAACTGTCACCTACTTTCAGCCACAACTATCCTTCTTTACGTGTCACTTAAAATGAAAAAGCACTTTTAATTAAGTTTTATAATTAAGTTTCTAACTTTTACGTCCATAGTTATATAGTATTACAGATTACACTCTCAATATAATATCGATATGGAGTTAAATCATGTTAGAATATTACTTTATTAATTTAAGATACACAGGGGAATCATTACCACTTTTATAACTTTGACTGATTTCGTTGTTACTCAGTAATAAGTAGATGATCAGATGTTAAATATTTTGTCGCAAATGTTTCATTTTCCCTCCACTCCATGTTAAATAACGCACTTTTGTAGATGTTAAAATGTAATTTTTATTATTCCTACAGTTTTTATAGGTTTTTAAATGTGACACAGCTGTTTTACTGGAATCCTAAATAGACTAAACAGCTAAAAATCCTGACCTACTCCAAATTATTTTCAGTGTAGGTCATGTGACTTTGAATGTTTGGACTGGATTTTTTTTTTTATATTTATGGTTGTGCTCTAATTTACACTTTTGCTATAAAACACGAGATACATTTTGGCACCACCGCTAATTGAATGGATTTTTAAAAATGACATAATTTATGAGCACATACTTCTGCTTCAGTAATATCATATGAAATATAACTGTGGACAATATCATGTACTGTTATAAATAAACAGTGGACTGCAGATGTCTGATCTGGCACCGTGTCCAATCACAATCTGACAGGTGTTATTGAAGGCTGCGATGACCTGACATGACCCCGCACACACGGTACTTAGAGACTGAACATTGTACACACATTGTGTTTGATTTCTTATTTCAAACACATACAAGCGTCGGACACAATGTTTTAATATGAGCCTGGTTGCCGTGAAACTGGAATGAACCTGCTTGTTATCTTCGCCACGTCCTGTGATTTATTCATTTACAGCCACTCTAGTTTATCGCTCAATTTCCCTTTCGCCACTTTTAATCACATAGCAAACAGACATTAAACTGTCGCTGTAAAATGTGTTAATTAAGCAGGATCAAATGTGCAGGGCAAGAACTGGCTGTAATGCACTTATCAATCCACTGAGAAGGCTGGAAGGAAGCCATGCTTTTCATTTAATTCATTTACTTTAGCTCATGATTTTCTCTTATTAAACTTGACTGTCTGCCAACACAGAGAAGCAGTTTGTCTTGTGTAGATACAGTTACACTTTAATACGACCTCCGAGATTTATTATTCAGAGATAAGAGTTGGCCAAACAGGATGGGGATACACTGTGTTTGCCAGTTATTCACTGCCAGTATATACATATATACACAAAGACACATACACAAGAATACATCAAAATATATTTTAATACCTCATACAATGTACCCCAAGTAGTAGTTTCCCAAAATAAACCATAAAATACTAAACATGTACAAAATAAAATATGATGTTTAGAGAGCCAATACTTATGCTAACGATGTCACACTGCACTAAATCATGCTATACTATACGTTATACATTCTTTTTGATTTCTAAATTATTATAATTACAATATTAATAATATTGTTAATAATAATGCTAACATGCTGTTATATTTTTCTCCTTTGTTGTAGTGAGCATTTAAAATAGCTACCAGATCGTAAAAGCTAGCATTCAGCTTGCTAGCTAGACATGGATACGTGTACATGGATATTATTTTCCCATTTTAAGAGATTACAGATACAATAATTTACGCAGGTTTATTCTGATTAAGCTATCAGTTATTAGGCTGAGTGTAAGTGTAGCTATTGCTCCGTCTCCATATCCTCCCTGACACATGCCTGTTATTAAATACTCCAGAATCTCACGAGTGTCTGTTTAGATGAAAATAGAAAAATAAGGAACACTGAGGCATTGTGGCCAACCTAAATTTAGGAGAAATTTGTACGAATTTGAAAGGACAGTGCAGTTCGATTTCATTCACTTTCATGTGAAGGACTGAAAAAGGGGCAAACTCTTGATCTTTACCTTAACCTTTATAACCTTTCATAAGAATTAAGTCCTCCGAATTGTTATATTTGCAACCATGACCCCATTGACTTTCCTAAGCATTTAAGTATTGTCTGATTCTTTATGTGCTTTTCTGTCCATTTCAGCACACCTTAAACAGTTTCGCATAACTTCTGCAACTGTCTTGTGCCATACAGTCGTGATCAGACTTGTGCTCGGACAAATCAGTGTTTTTCTCGGGTGTCCTGAGTGGCCATTAATATTCCTGTTCTTTACACTTATGTTCGTTGAAGTGTCTGAGTCAAATCATATGAGTTATATTACAACACTGAATGTCGAAACATGTTTGTTAGAATTACGGTTAGAAATTTGGGTCAAACTTAATTCGACGGAAAATGATTTTCCTGCTGTGTCAGTGCATGAAGACAAACACTGACTCGTGACTAGGCTTCTTGTTGCAGAGTGTGTCCTCCTGAGGGTTATGGTTTCACATTTCAGCTTTCACACTTGTCCTGTTGTTCCTTTTATACCAAGTGAAGTTGATCAGACAAGTTCAGTGTCTAAAATGTGCTTCATTTGTTGTGTACTGGAGCTTAATGCTTAGCCTAATGTTGCTGATCAGTAATGGAGGCTTCCAGTTTAGCATTGTACAGACTGCATGTTTAAATCACACACACTCGACTCAGTAGATATCCTTTGGCTCAGTAACACAATCATGGACTGAGCATTTATATAGAATTAGTCTGTACTAAATTGAAACTACAATATATTATCATCAAAATCACATCCAACATTCAGTTTGGATCCAACGTTCCACCTTAAAACTAAGTTTGAACTGCAGACACCAAATGTGTGTTGGAATCCTAAATAGCCTAAATAGCTAAAAAGCCTGTCCTACTTCAAATTATTTTCAGTGTAGCTCATGTGAATATTTGTACTGGATTTTTCCTGTTATATTTATGGTTGTGCTCTAATTTACACTTTTGCTATAAAACACGAGATACATTTTGGCACCACCGCTAATTGAATAGATTTTTAAAAATGACGTAATTTATATATATAACCACATACTTCTGCTTCAGTAATATCATATGAAATATAACTGTGGATAATATCATGGACTGTAATAAATAAATGGAAATTACAGGGGGATGAAAATCTATTAAGGTGCATGCTTACAGTGGACTGCAGATGTCTGATCTGGCACGGTGTCCAATCACAAATCTGACAGGTGTTATTGAAGGCCGCGATGAACTGACATGACCCCGCACACACAGTACTTAGAGACTGAACATTGTACACACATCGTGTTTGATTTCTTATTTTGAGCACATACAAGCGCTGGACACAATGTTTTTACATAAGCCTGGTTACCGTGAAAATGGAATTAGTGGATCAGTCCCTGAATGTAGGGAAATTGTGTATATTTAATTTTTTGGCGAAACGTGTACTTTAACACACGTCAGGTGGAATTCCAGACCAAATAGCATCAACAAAAGTGTATGAAAAAAATCCCTGAAGGTTTCCTAAACCTTTAAAGTGCAGTGCAAAAAAAACCCTTCTTAATTAAGTAATATTCAATTTGTATTCTGAGAAACGGTTATTGTCCAGTCCCTGCTTAGTCTTTCTCCTGGCACGTGGAACAAATGGCTGTATTTATTTCCATCTCTGTAAAGAATGGATGGAACTTCTCTCTTCCAGGAGCATCGCTGTGTATAATGGAGTCTTGGGTTTCGGGATAAACTGCCAGGTATTGTACATCACTGACAGATCCTGGTTTTTATCCGGGATCAGTTCCTGTTAGCGCTGGCTGATTATCTTTCCCAGTTCTGACATTTTATTTGTTTTTATTGCAATAAGTTTCTGAAGTTAATGAATGATAGTAGTCCAGAGATGAGGCTTCTGCACTTCCAACTGAATAAATACCTTTCCTGCTGTTAGAAAGAACAAGCCATTTGGGTGAATTTGGTTAGATTTAGCATTTACTGCTGTTTAATTTAACTGCATATGTAATGTACTGAAATACAGAAATATACATTCTTATCACACTGTAGCTATCGATCTGGAGGTATGAAGGATAACACATGCTAGCAAACACACCTACTGATTTACATTAAAAAAAAAAATTTTAATGTTAAATAACTAATATCTCTGTGTAGCAGTTTACCCAATATAATAAATAAATAATGTTAGCTAACTTGCTAGTGACCTTGGGTAGTAATTTACATAATATAATAAATATTTAGCCTAACATTAGCCTGTGTGCTAGTGACATTGGGTGGTAGTTTACACAGTATATAATAAATTGTTATTCTAATGCTAGCTAGCTAACTTTGATAAGCAATTTATTAGCAAACAGCAGTACTGTGTGGCTGTTTCCACATGGGTGAACCAAACACTCAGTAATTATTACTGAGGAATTTTGCTAAAATATATTTTCTTCACAATATTTTTCCTCATATCATCTTGTTGTAGTTCCTGTCCTTTTCTCCGTGAAGCTAGGAGAATGTGACACGCAGAAGTGAACTCTGTCCTGTGGATCTCTGACACAGATACCGTAAAGTCAGGGTGGTGCTGAGATAAGAACCTCCGATGAAGTGTGCGCTGAGCTTTTATTTATCCACGCTGCGCTGTAATGCTTTACACAGAGCTTATTTTAGAGTGGGAGATTAAACCTGCGTCACACAACGCATAGTTGGATATAGCATGACTCACTGAGACGAGTAATAACTCACACACTCGGCATTTTAATGCAAACACAGGTGTGTTTGTGTGTGTGTGTGTGTGTGTGTTTGTGTGAGAGAGAGAGACCTAAATGCATTCCTTTCTTTTGAGGTACCAAGGAGAAAAATGATCATTTATTTTCTGAAAAGAAAATCGAAGCTGAAGGATGAATCATTTGTAGAGTATTCATTCAGGAAATATGTGCTTGTTTTTGGGAGTGTTATTAAGTCAATGATCGGAAACATTTTTTTAAAAGCTTTCAGTTTCTGTGACACTTGTCTGAATTTGTACTTTGACCTCATTCAGATACTATCATTATTAACACCCACCTCTTACAGCTTGAGTTTCCTCCTCTTCTCACTCCTAAAGTAAAAATACACCCTGATCGACTTGTATATTAATATTTGTAATTAATTAGATCTTCAACTGCGTCTATGATTTATTTTGTAGTGACTTTTGGTTTAAACTTCTTTCATCAACATGTTCAGTCCATTCTATTTTCACTTTGATTAGCAGTTTCCCACAAACGTACATAATCGTGCCAAAACATAACCCACAAAGCCATTCGACTAACTGCTGAGAGTGGTGCAGTGCAACTAAGCCTTTGCCTCATCTCTACCTCGACTGATGCAGCAGCACTTTAGTCCTTTAGTCTGTCCAACTCACCTCCTCATTTACACACTCTGCTCAAACATATTAGTTTACAAAGCTTCAATTTCATGTTCGTACTGCTCATTGACATCATCACACTCGTCATCTCATAGCTCAGTAACTAGAAGAGCCGAGCTTCTGCACTGCATCCTGGGACTTTGAGTCCAATGTTTGCAGCAATGTCGCTCCTACTTCTACGCTGGATTGCTAATTAATTTTATTGAACGTTGCCGGAAGAGAGAGAAACCTGATTGTTCTCAGCTTTTATGTTTGACATTTTTTTCTCCTATTAAATGCCATTGTTCTCACAGGAATAAAGAAAATATGGCACCAACCAAAACATTAGCACCAGAATCACTAAACCCATCACAGGTATTTCAATCTAAATGTATTTAATATGTAGAGTTTCCTTTTAAGAATCTGTAATCATAATTCATTACTGTTTTTACAGCGATCTGAACTCAGAAAATGTTCAGTATAAATTGTGCATTAGTATCTGTGCTGAACCCTACAGTCTTTTTCCATTTCTTCCTCATTAAGGCTGATGTTCCCCGCACAGACGCCTGAATCGATCAGCGTATCTCCTGGACATTTTTCCACAGCAGAGACAATTAAATAACGCTAGTCAGCCCAAACCTGCACAGTCAGGAAATTAAATACGGCAATAAAACTTAAGCAGTCAATGATGTCGTCAAGCCTTGGTGCTGAACAGCGATCAATATAAAAACAGATTCATGAGTCTAAATGCAGGGTGGCCACATATTTATGACAGAATGACACCTAAATTTCAGCTAAATGTAACCCAGAAGCTAAATTCGGTGTACAGACTAACGCACATGCGGTATATATGACACATTAATACTTTACAAGTGAGGCTAAGTCCGATCCAGGCTTAGAGCTGAACAGTTAAGGGAGTTAAGGACATGTTCAACAGCCCTCTGGCACTCCTGAGCTTTAACCTCATGACATTCTAGTCACTACAATTGCAATTGTTAAACACAGAGCCGCCATGTTTCTCATGCAGTTAGAGACAATCGATAGTGACAGAGTAACCCTTGTGTAGCTCTGACTATGACTATTCAATAAAATGGAAGCCATTTCTTTGGGAAAGTCACAGATTTGGCAACATTTCATGTGAAAGCCTGAGAGGAGATGTACAATTCCCATGAAAAAAAAAAATTCCGTATGCACTTATTTTACTATGCAGCTTTATTTTAGATGTTGTTGATTCTAGTGTACTTGCATTATAGTGTTTGTGTATAAACTTAAAGTTTAAAGTGATTAAATGATCACTTTAAAGCCTGTTTTTAATAAACAAACATTGATAAATTGCTTGTACAATAGACACTATTAATAATATAGTATTATATTATTATAATATAATAATAATATTCTTCTCATAAAAATGGTTTGGAATGTGCTAATCATGTAGCTATTTAAAAGCCTCGTTTTTAGGGCTTTATCTTTGCTAAGAAGCCTCGAACATCTTTGATAATATGATGTTATGTGACATTATATCGTAAATCCTGATTAAAAAAAGTCAAAGTAACATTTATGAACTCTTATCAGGACAACAGTAGGATATGTGTTAACTGTTAGTATATTATAATAGTGTATCAGGACAAGAGGTTATATTTAATTTGCGTACTTTATTTGCGTAGATGGAGCTAGAGCCAGGCTTTAGAGTTAAAGGGTGGTATGAGTGTATCCACATACAACATACAGCATTCAGTATTTATCTAGATCTGTTTTCCAGAATATTACACTGAAGACGGTAAAACAGCAAATAATGTAAAACAAAGAAAAAAAAATAAAATTAATCAAATAAAGAAAAAAGTACCCTACTGATCCTGGTCAAAATTACAGTGCTTTGTTAGAATACACATAAATTGCTACACACCAGCTAAAAAAAGTGACACATTGATTTATTTTTAGCAAAATGTGAATTTATTCAAAGATTTCTTAAAAACATTCCAGCATCGTAATAATATTCATTATAAGGTGGAAGTGTTGCTTTAAATCACTGTATGTTCAAAGTCAAAAGTGATATATTATTTGTGAGATATAATGATGTCATTTATTTTTGCAAAGTGAAAAAAAAAACTGTTATTTTTGTATTTTATAAGAACCGAAACTGTCAAACACACAGTTTTTGGTCACGTTTTCCCTCAGAGGACTCTGATTGGATAAAAAAAGTGATGACAGACAGTTGAAGGTGGATTTGTTAGTAATATAGACGGTATAATCCTCATGACCTCATGTCCCATCAGCGCGCGTACACACTTACACACACAGGTGTCATTTTACATTACATATTAATCCCTTTTGTCTTATCTGAGGCTTAACACACAGTAGGATTGCTGAGCTTGGGTATTTGCGCATATGTGTGTGTGTGTGTGTGTGTGTGAGAAAGAGAGAGAGAGAGAGAGAAAGAGAGAGAGAGAGAGAGAGAGAGAGAGAGAGAGAGAGAGAAACAGACATGTAGGTCATCACTGTCACCTCCCTATATGGTCAATCTACCATATAGGGAGTGTGTGTTCGTTGTTTGTGATTTGTTCGCAGAATGATGGATGCACCAGAGAGAGAATAAATCACTCACAAGTTCAAGGTCTTTTGTTGAACTTGGAATCCTCAGTCAACATGTGTAACTGCTTTCTGAAACACACAGTGACTAAGCATCAGAAACAGATTAGACCCACTCCAGCTACCGGTGCTATAAACAAAGTGGCAAGTTCATGGGATACACACACACACAGACACACAAACACAGACACACAAACACACAGAGTTTATGGTTTATGATCAGCAGAAATGGCATGTGTATGTGGGCGGAGGTCAAACTGCATTACATATTAACGCCTCCACACGTTATCCACACACAAACAGCTTTCAGCTTTAATTGATACAAAATGCCGCTCGTCTGTTTCTGTGTTTGTTTGTTCATTTGTTTGTTCGCCCGTAACCAGACGAGCCGCTGCTTAATGAAGCCCCATTGCTCAGTCCTCTATGATAATGCAGTGTCTTTGGGTCATGTGGAGCTAAAATGAAGAAAACAACATGTTTAATATGCAACATTGTGTCACGTTTGCAAATTATTCTGAGTGGCTAGAGCTTGTACTTTTTTCACCGTTATTGGTATGAAAGTGAATGAATCAGCCTCGCTTGGTAAGACAAGCTTATTAAAATAATAAGTTTTACAGTTTTTAAAACAGCTCTAGATATCAATGCTGTCAGTGATTTGTACTCAATTAAAGACAAAAATTCCTGAGGAATTTCTCCTGACGGAAAACTTAAAGTTACACCTAAAGTAGCTTTGACTGTAACAAAGCACTATGTCTAAATGTCTCCTCATAGAAAACTTCACCATATCAGCAATTACACAAGTCCCTGTGAATGAGCTGTTACTATAAAAACGATAACGTATTAGAATGAGCTCATTAATATAAACTTGTGATTTGCAGCTGCGCTACTGACAGAGCTGCTGTTATTATTCACGCCAATCAGATTCGAGAATTCATCAGCATTGTGGTATAAAATTAAGTATCGGTTATTGCTACATGTATAGTATCATTAGTGTTAAACTTAAATATGCACTCTTGCACTCTCCTTCTTAACCTCTCTCCTCACACACACACACACACACACACAGAGATTGATTTACACTCTGCTCCTAAAAATACACCCTGATGGAAGCTGTGTGCAATGTCACGGCCTCGTGTCTGTTCCAGGGTTACGTCCGTCCTTCTCTCCGTCACGTACCAAGAGAGACATCTGAGAGGGAGCGAGGGATCTTAAAATATGTACCTTAAATGATAAATGAAAATACTGTATCTTAAATGACAGGTTATAAATCACTCATCATGATATCAGCTGTTACACTTGACAGTGTGTGTAATACAATATTATAACCCTTCACCCCTATTCATACTTTATGTAGTGGTTTGCTTCCTTCAAGCATGTTTTTTTTTTTTGTTTTGTTTTTATATATTGGGAGGAATTTGTACAGAAATCTGATCAGATTTGCAATTGCTCTTCTGTGGTATATATATTTCTGTATTCCTGCATTTTTTTTCCTGAATTATATTTTGTGGGGATTTTCTCTTTGTCTTAATGGGTGGCTGTCACCTGTTCAGACATGGGCTTATCCTGGGATTTGGTTTTTTTTTATACATAAGCGTAACCTGACGTGACATGTTTGGAGAAAGCGTGTCCACCCAGGACCTTCCGCCAGCATCTGCCATGAAAGTAAATTGCGTAACACAGAGAGAAGGTTCTGTAAGGATTTAGTTGCTTCATTGAGCAAGGGGTTTCCTCTTTTGTCCACCAGTACAGTTGAAATCCGAAAAATGTGTTTTTCCACATCTGTATGAAGCTAGAATTGCTTCCAAAGGTCACGTAGAAGTTGCCAGAATGCCACAGAGAACCCTTAGCTTTTCAGCTTGGATTATACTCTGCCACACTTGAATGGCACTTGAAATGAAAACATCTGCCAAATGAATAAAGTGTAAAATGCACTGTGTTTCAACTGCGAGGGAAATTCCAGCATAAAGTGTTGTTTGTCCTGTCATGTAGCTTTTTCTAGTGCATTATTTCATCACCCAGCCTTGGCTGTTTTGTATTCCAAATTCATATTCCTGCATTTTTATGTGTTATTATATGTGCATTTACATCTTCCACATTTGGTAACTCTTAGACCATGTATGCAATATGCAAATTATTTGCTCTGAGTGAACTGTCTGCTGTCTGTTATTTGCGCCGAGTGAACTGTCTGCTGTCTGTTATTTGCCCGAGTGATTTCCCAGCACAGAGGAAGGAAAAACAATTAATTATCGACCCGAAGTGGTTCAGGTCATTCAGAATATTCTTCTGCATCCAAAATGCGTCATAAGTAGGGTTTTTTGGGTTTCATGCTGGCAAATTACATCCTAAGAATGAGTATAAGGTCTATCAGTGTTTAAATTTCTTATTTTGAACAATCACTTTAATCAGAATATTTGCTTTTGAAATAGTGCTATACACACCTTATGGACATTTCCTGAGCTGGACTAGTACATCATACATATATTGAATGATGAAGTAACAAAGTAAACCAGAGTTTTACAGTTTCTTTATTAGTATTTAAAGTGTTATTGTAATTTCAGTACCTCTTACACTAATCCCAAGATGACAGTTTCCTGAATGCTCAGCTTTAAACACCCCAAAATTAGGGTGCATTTACAAAACCGTTCCACCCTGCTGCATGAGTGCACCTAATTTTCTCTCCTGACCTTATTTTTCTTCTCCTCTCTGTGTTTCGCAGATTCTCTACGACAGCCCGAAAGCACGCCGCGAAGTGGAGTTGCACTGGCGCGTCTCCAACGGGCCGCACATAGTGCGTATCCTCAGCCTCTACGAAAACATGCACCATGGGAAAAAGTGCCTGCTCATTATCATGGAATGGTGAGGACGTGTCGCTGATTAAACTGCACTTCCCAGCATGCAACACTCAGCCCTTTTGTAATGCATAACGCAGTCCTCAGTCATCAGCAGCTGCTCACACTGACTGGAAATGGCTGTGACAGGCTTGTTTATTCATGCCAGGAGAAGGAGAAAGCTAATTCTGCTTTTAGAAACTGACTGGACTGGGCAGAGTAGACTGCTGTGCTCCTTAGGGGTGGGCAAGATCAGAAAAATGTCATATCACGACACATGAAGACATTTATACAACGTTTAATATCTATTACAATATTAAGGTTTACTGAGTTTTTCAGTAACAGCAGAGGCAGATGTTTATTCAACATTTACTTGTTAACATAAACTTAACCTTAAACCACAGTGATCCGTGCATCACGTCATGCATCACCTGAAGGTAAAAAGCTCCTGTTCCAGTTGCACGACTTAGTTTGTTGCTTCCCTCAGGATCTAATCTCAGTCTTGCCTTTTCTTTCCAAAAAAAAAAATCCTATTTGTATTTATACTCATTTAGAATGCATTATCTGTTCAAATCCAAATAATGTATCTGTTTTTGGTTACATTCCTAGTAAGTACCCTAAAAGCTCTGAATGTGACTACTCTTCCGAAAACTGTCGGTTGTTGATGTTACACACAATGCACTTCATTTATCTACAAACTGATTTATGCGGAAAACATTTGCAGGCGCATTTACTCATGAAATGTGGTGCTCATGAAAGTCCAGTTTGTTTGGAAAAATGTTCGTATCCTATGAGGGACTCAGTATAGCGGACCTTGGCTTTAAATCTTATAATATGCGATGAGATTTTATATACTGAATACGCTGTCATGTTTAAATCACTTATTTATTTCAATTGCACACACAGATTTAATGAACATGTTGTGAAACTCAGTCCTTTTGCGTTAATAACTAGCTTAGTAACATCACCTGAAACACCAACTTGCAGTTAACTTTACGTAATCGAATTAGTTACATGATTACAGAAACCCTTTATGCAAGACACTTAACTCATCAGCAAATATTTATACAAGTTAATGGTAATAGAAATAGATTATTGATGAATCTGCATTTTTTTGTTGTTGTTGTTGTTCAAGCTTCAGCTTTCCGGCTTTCAGTAACACCTTGCTTCTGCTTCCAGCATGGGGCTTGGTAAACTAGACAAAACACTGAAATTAGTAGACAAAATAATGAGGGTTAACCCAGGTAAGACAAATTTGGGGAAGTGAAGAGGACTAACTAGACTGAGAACTGCAGAAAACAGGAAGTGTAACAGTAACAGTAACTCTGATGACTGGACATGAAGGAACCACAGCATTGCGCAGTTTTACATTCTTTTCTGAATCTCCGTCACACTCCTCCAGCTTCCTGTCACTCGCTCCATGTCTCCTCCTCTTCTGTGTGACAGAGTGTATGTGAAAGTATGTGTGTGTGTGTGTAGAAAGTGTAAGAGTGCTACTGCTCATGTCTATTTGGGTCTTGAACTATTAACACCTTGGTCACAAAAAGAACATTCTTAACCTAATCCGCAATTGCGCACGCACACACACACACACACACACACACACACACACAGACTCCTTCTCTCTCTCTCTCTCTCTCTCTCTCTCACACACACACACACACACTCTATCTCTCTCTCACTCTCTC